>NW_012154008.1:0-2126 GCF_000956105.1 Propithecus coquereli
CACCAAGAAAGAAAAAATGCTCCCAATTATATCTGCATGCTGGTGATTTTAAGATGTATTCAGATTTCAGAGATGCTAAAATATGGGGGTGGGGGCAGGTGTGCCTCAGAATCTGTGCAGTAAGGTATTTCACGTTACACTTAAAGTTGCTCCTTAGTTTCCAGGGCTGATCTGGGTTTGGTCTCTAAATTAATACAGTGTCAGCATACTCTCAGCACAAGCACAGGTAGAACTAATCAGCACAACCCAAGGGCTTCAGATTCTTTGCCTTTGTTTCATCCCTTTATGAGACACAGCTGACTGATACCATGAAAACGTACAGAGTTGAACATTCTTTGCAAAGAACAAAATGTAGTTACAGGAAAATACTGAAGTGTAAAAATGATTTTAGAGAAGCTTAGAATAAAAATTTATGATAGCTGTGGGAATTCATTTTTCTGACAAAGTTGGTGTTATATAAGCTAGTTTCTGATAAATATTTCCAGTTGTATCTCTAATTCCCTTTTCCTTTCTTCCAAGAATAACTTGAAGACTTCCGTAAGAACCTTCTTGGTCTCTGCCGTGCACACCTGCTGTGATGCCTTTCTTAGAAAAAAATTTCCCTTACACCAAAGCTGATCAAATACCTTAATGCCCTAAAGCAAAATAAAAACCAAGAAGCTCCTTTATTAATAAATCCTCCTGTGTTTGACAGGAATATCTAGTCAGAGGGCTCCTGCTATGTGTCAAAACTTACCACTTGACAATTTATCAAATTAATTCCTTCTGGACTTCTGTAGTAGACGCTACGCTGTTGGTTCCCCACCCAGATCCCCTCTCCTGGGATGTGCACCCATCCCAGCTGCTGGGAGTTGGCCACTCATGGCTCACAGCTGCCTCTTCTCAGGGCGCAGCATCCCCAGCTCCTGTGCACTGGGGAAGCACACCCCACACCTCTACCAAACCTCCAGGCTGGCGGACATGGGGTATAAAAGTTCAGCGCCCCTGCCTCCACGTGGAACGACCCAGGTATGATTCCTAGCCCAGGATTCCCCATGGGCTCGGAGGAAGCTCATCTCCAGTGGAGACCAACTCCTTGCTTCACTTTCCCACCGTCCAGCCTGCTTCCTCCCACGCGCACGGCTTTGGCGTCTAGAGAACACAAGGTAGGACAGCTTCTACTTACTCGTCTTTCAGACATCGGGAGTAGTAAATAGTTTTTTCTTTTGCTTTCCTATCTTTCTCCAAATCCAGGATTGTGAATTGTTTACTTGTTTTTATTGCTCAGATGTGTTAAAATTTAAATGATATATACTATTTAGCGCAAATTTTAAAAGCACCTAGTAGGGCACCTAAATAACCGAAGACTTGACTTTATAATATGTCGTCTTAGAAAAACTTTATTTTTTGCTAAAAAGACATCAGCCCTGGCTGAGGCACCCTCTGCAATGATTTCTATTTCCACCAACAATTCTTTGGTCCTAAAGCTAGTGCTCTGTAGGTGGGAAGAAAGACGGGCCCAGGTAATGATAGCTCTGTCAGCAAGACCGAGTGGGAAAGTTTCATTTAGCCCAACAATTACAGTAATCTGAGGAAAGAGCATGGGGTTTACAGCCATGCAGACTTGAGCTGGAATCTGCTTCTATCACTTAACTGCTGAGTGGCCTTGGCCAAGGTTTTTAATATTTATTCTCCCTGAAATAACCCAGCGATCTTAGCTGGCACGTAGAGCGTGTGGGCAGCACGCCGTGGCTGGCCTAGAGGCATTCGAAAGCAAGGACTTCTGTCGGTTTTGTTTACCGCAGTATACCTACCACCGTGGTGACATTGTAAGCACTTCAGTATTGGATGAACAAATGAATTAGCTATTTTCTACCAAGAACTTTAATGCTCATACTAATTTTTATGAACTTAAATCACATTTTAACTGTAAGATATAATTGCTTGTAAGGTATGCCATTGATGTTTTTAATGACCACACTAAATGTACACATTTACAAAAGATCCTGATTCCAAGAAACATTAAAGTGCATGAAAAAAAGCTTCAGAATCGAGGACATGTGCTACATCCATGTTATTAGCCCTTTGTCATGCCCATGTTGCAAGTATTTCCCCGAATTTGTTCACTACTTTTTTTTTTTTTTTTT
>NW_012154008.1:4151-4562 GCF_000956105.1 Propithecus coquereli
AAAAATACAGCCTCCAAGGAAATGGTTACCAAATCCCACAGGTATGAACTGATCTCCCTGGTATGAGCCGTCTAGATCATTAAAGCTTAAATGAGAGATTCCCAACATTTTTAAACCTCAGACCTAGAAACCATAAATATCTCCATACTGTAGGCTGAGATTCTTCAGGACAAGAGTCGCCAACCCAGCCCAATCCTCTAATCATTTGATGCCCATGTCAGCAACAAGCATTCCTTACACGTGGGGACCCTGGGGCCCAAGACTGGGCGGTGGGACTCCTCCCTGCAAGTTTCATCATGGTTATAAGGCCCTGGGCAAGACCCTGAGGTCCTGCTCAAACAGCACCCCCCTGCCTCTGCCACCCTTGTCACCTCCACCTGAGAGTGGCCCTGCACAACCCCTGGCTGCTGA
>NW_012154008.1:14962-17209 GCF_000956105.1 Propithecus coquereli
ATTTATAAATGCATTTGTACTAAGTGAAGAAAGAGTGAATGCCCATCTGCATTTGGACCTTATGAAATCCAGTGACCACGATAATGATGACAGTGATCTTAGCAGAAGCATTTCCTAAATGCTTGCTCTGTGGCAGACACCATTCCATTACAGGATCTTTACTTCTCCCGACAACTCCGTGAGGGACATATTGTCATTTCCCAGCTTACTAGGGAGGAAACTGCTGTATGGAGAGGCTAAGTCACTTGTCCAGGGTGGACACAGAGCTCAGAAGAGTCCAGAGAGCTTGGCCTCAGAGCTGGTGACCCTAACCCTCACTCTATGATACTAAAACCAAACCCTCCTTTCACTTTGAATTAGATATTATAGCTGGCACTAAATTCTGCCTAGTAGCAACATTTTAAACAGGATTAGCTATCAGATCAAAAATAACTTTTGGATAAAGACTATTTTTATGAAAAATTTCAAAGATCCTAAAGTAAAGGTTATTTTTTAAACAATACTGTGCCACAAGCATCCCAGTGTAAACTGGGAGAATGGACTGTGACTGAAGACATCATATATCTGAGCCATGCCAAGAAAATGAGGATAAAATAGGTTGATTACGTTGTGCAATCAGCACCATGCAGCTTGAAGAGCTCAAAACCTCTAACTACAGCACCCCGCGGGCTGTTGTGCACAACTCGGGCACCTGCTCAGCCGTCACCAGTGCCGTGGGGACACCACCAAGGCTCTGCGGTAGCCTTCAGAAGATGCAGACAAGAATCTCTAGGGCTCCTTCTGTATCCAGGATAAGGCATCATCCCAGGATCGTTAACTCGTCCTGAGTTTTTATTCACTTTTCAGCTGTGGGGTTCAGTTAGGACTCACTGTTGATATTTATGCAACTGGTACACATCAAGTTTTGTGAATGATTTCTAAGGGCCTGGGGCTTTTGATCTGATCGTGTGCTCTGATTGCTTTTAGGAGGTGAGTGAGGGACAGTTAAAAGTAGTCACTAAAGAAAGTAGCCCATCTGGTCCACCACCAGCTCAGGGAGCCCAGTTTGTTGGGAATCAGCAACATTGCCCATAACCAGAAGGACAAGAGAAAACCCTGCAGCACAGAACAAGGGTTGTCGCCGTTCTACACACACACACACACACACACACACACACACGGATGGGAATCCAACAAAATCCAAACAGACAAACTTAATTATGGCAAAGCTGTCTTGAGCGTTTGCTGTGCACAAGTAGGATTGCCATCGTCTCCCCGCCCCCCCCAATGCTGTTATTGGTTTAAATTATCGATCTATAGTATTCTAGGTGAAGTAAAATATCTCACTTAATAAAGCCGTTTAGAACACTATACAAGAAAGGACAAAAGATATCATCGTGGCATGAGCAAATTAGCAAAGAGTCAAACCGTCATTAGTTGTAGCAGTGATTTAAGAATTATATATCATGAATTTCTTTGTCTTTACAACTATAACCATGCTTTATGCCTAAGATTTTTCACCTAGAAAAGTGACATGATGAAGTAATAAGCTACAGAATAATGTGGATAAAATTAAAGTGTCATGAAAATTTCTAGACTAAAGATAGGAAAATGAATCCATTTTTATCACTTACTATTTCATATGTTATAACACGTGCGGTCGTAAATGCACATGCTGAGATTCACTCTGTAAACCCAGATTCACTGCATTCCAGACCTTTTATCTTTGAGAATCAGAGTAGTCTGAAGAGTGGTCTTGCTCCAGCCCTACCACCTGCACAGGTGAGGGGACTGAGGGGACCAGGGAAAGGAGACAGCTTTGTGCTCCACTTGGCCCGCAGGGTCCTGGGAGGATGCTACGGCAGAAGGACACATTTGTTGATGAAGTATAATTCATTCAAGAAACATTTATGGATGACATGGAGAATAACAGCCTCTTAAATATGCAGCACTGCAGAGTCTTGAACATGACTTTGCATGTTATCGAACTGGTTTTATCTAACAACTCTACAGCAACAGGTAAGAATGGAAAAGTCCCATGTTATAAGGAAACTGAGGCTCCAAGAGTCTGTGCCTTGACCCACATTGTTGGTTAATACATGGTGCAGCCGAACAGAATCGAGGAGATGGTTGGCTGCCTGGTGCTCTTTCCTGGTCCCTTCAGCACCGGACAGAGCAGGGTGGCGTGGTGGGGGCAGGATAAGCACTGCTCTGCCATCATCAGGCGAGCAAAGCTGTGAAGGGGCGTGCATGTCCTCACACAGACAT
>NW_012154009.1:0-333 GCF_000956105.1 Propithecus coquereli
AATAAATGAAAGGGAGCATGATGGCTGAAATACATTTAGGGAAATCAAATCAACAGGATTTGGCTGTGTATAATGACAGCCAAAAAACTGCATTTCTTTAAATGTGTTTATTTTCAAATGCGGACATTTTACTCAAAAAGACTGAAGAACACAACTTTGTTGTTTTCTGCTACAGATGCTTGCAAGAGCTCTCTGATGTAGACAGACCTATGAAGGCACTCAAAGCAATTAGAATCATAACATAATCAAAAAAATTAGATATGAATTGTAAAAAAGGTTAATTGGTAAGGGGGAAGGAACACTAGTTAGGAGAACTGAAATCAAGTCCTCTCT
>NW_012154009.1:12813-13547 GCF_000956105.1 Propithecus coquereli
TAAATGTTTATCTTACACCAGCCTAAGAATTTCTAAAGATCAGGCACTCTGTCTTATGCATTTGTGATTTCCCCAAACTAGCCTCAAAAATAGTAGGTACTCAATAATAATATGGTAATGAATGGGTCTAACTTTTCTGGCCTCTCTAATTTTCTTATTCTCTGAACAAATGTAGCACTTTCACTCAGCATTTTGGTAATTAATAAAATGGTACCTTTAGTTGTTGTTTAATCATTCGGAGTGGGTATCTTCCAAAAGCCAAGAAACTGGCCATATTTCTTTTTATGTCATATTTGATTTTTAAATCTCTGGAAAAATTATAGCCATAACACTTGTTGAGTAGGTAAATACTGCAATTTCTTATTCATTAATTTATCAATTCAAGTATTTGTTGAGCAACCACTATACTAAGGACTGAGAATACTATGAAGAACAAATCTAAGACAGTTCTTGTCTTCAGGTCATGACTATTTCTTTAAAAAGATAATTTAAAGCTTCATTCCAAACAAATCCACCAAATCAGAAATTCTAGGAAAAGAGCTGAGAAATTTATAATTTGAAACTTTAAAGGTGATACTGATAATCGGCTAGGTTTGAGGATTCTTGAACTGGAGTTTAGGAAGGGAGAAAAAAAGCATGAGATTGAAGATAAAGAAGAGACAGGGTTCCCATTGGATTCCCATCTCATTCCCCTGCTATTCTTTACTCCCTTAATAATGAATCTGAAAACACAA
>NW_012154009.1:15934-16197 GCF_000956105.1 Propithecus coquereli
ACAAGAATGGACAAACGAGCACCACATGTACTCATCATTAAATTGGTATTAACTGATCAATCCTTAAGTGCACATATAGTAGTAACATTCATCGGGTGTCGAGCAGGTGGAAGGGGGGAGGAGAAAGAAGGGGGGATGGGTCTATTCACATCTACTGCGTGTGACGCACACCATCTGGGGGATGGACATGCTTAAAGCTCTGACTCTGGTGAGGCAAAAGCAATATATGTAACCTAAACATTTGTACCCCCATATATCCTGAA
>NW_012154010.1:0-306 GCF_000956105.1 Propithecus coquereli
TATATATTATTTATCAAATAAATCACTTTATCTATAACCCATATAACTAAGAACACTATGATTTTACAAACTTTACCACTCCCAAACAATGGTTATACTTCCAAAGGTCAAAAATCAATAATAAAAAACAAACTTAAATACCACCAAAATAACACTTTTTAAACATGTTAAATTTTATTGAGTGTAGCTAATATTCAAATCAGTTACAACAAAAGATCAAAGCATTTTTTACCCTCCCTCAGACTTCTGCATTGGTTCAGACAAAAATTCCTTCTGTATACTTTCTTTTCCCCACCACAAACTTTG
>NW_012154010.1:2591-3019 GCF_000956105.1 Propithecus coquereli
AATTAATACACTAAACAGTCACACATATTAAGCAAAGGATATTGGTGATACATTTTAGTTATAGGAAGATTTGGGGGGCATGAAGTTTGTTTGGTTTTGTTTTGTTTTTAATGGCAGTATGCTTCCAGAAAGTTGCAACATGCAAGTGTTCAGTTTAAATCAGGGCCAGATAAGCTGTGTTGGGCCATGAATCATCTGATTACAAAAAGTAGAAAAATACATAAAATACCCTGAAGCATCACAAATCACTTTTGATTCATTACCAGTGAAAACTCAGTTTATATATATTACCCTACTGATAATTAATACACTAAACAGTCACACATATTAAGCTATTGGTGATACATTTTAGTTATAGGAAGATTTGGGGGGCATGAAGTTTGTTTGGTATTGTTTTGTTTTTAATGGCAGTATGCTTCCAGAAAGTT
>NW_012154010.1:16564-17736 GCF_000956105.1 Propithecus coquereli
AAAAAAAAAAAAAAAAAATTATAATGAACCCAAAGTAAACAATATTAGTAGTAGGGGTAGTAACAATCCTTTTTACTACTTCTAGTTCTATTATTAATAAGAATAGGTAACTTATTGAGTTATTAGTTGTACCAGAAATTGTTCTTAGGATTTTACATGTATTATCTTATTTAATTCCTACAACAGCTCCACAAGAAGGATACTATTATTATTCTTATTTTACAAAAATTAAAATGAAGCACAGAGAAACTATTGACCAAGTCACAGAGCTTGCAAGTAGGAACTCCTTTATATTACCCAGGCTGTTGCACATTGTATCATTAGTAACACTGGTCCCTCCAGAAATATTTATTGAATGAACACTACAGAAAAACACATTTTGAAGTCCTAAATGGCTATTTCTCCTCCCTCATGAACTTCAGGAAGGAAACATGACAAACTATCAAAGAAGTCCTACAAGGCAACAATAAATGTTTTATATTCTACACACCACATTACCTATTGCTTAGAAAGCACTCCCCTAGGTCAATCATTTCATAGATTGATTTCATTTCATTTTATAAGAAAATAAAATTCATCTCCTTAGGAAAGCATAAAAGTGGAATGAGCATGGCACAGAAGAGAGATGTGTTTCTATAGACTGTGTAGCTTGAAGAAATTCTTTGATACCACTCCCATTGAAAGGTAAGGTCTGTGTACCTTCCCCCTTGAATTTGGCTGGGTCTATCAATGATAGAAATTACACTATGAAAGGAACCTAATGATATGACAAAAACAATCGCACCTTACTTCTCATATTTAAAGCAATATAACAAGCTTCTAGGTCCTACCATTTCACTTCTCTCCAACATTAAAAGTGTTAGTAATGTAATATATCTCATGAAAAACATCAGGCCAGCAAGCATCTAGAAAATGAACCTAAATTATACTTTATGCAGGCAAGAATATAAATTTAACACTTTACTGGTACTATCAACTCTCTATACTCTACTCTGAAAAACAACCAATGGCATAATTCATTTAAAGGGTTGAATTTAAATGTAAAAATGAAATATATCATATTTTTGGAATTTAAAGCATTTCAAACTAATGAATGAAATCACAACGCAAACACAGAGCTAGGATACTACTCAGCTTCCCATCTTTGTTTTGAAAATCTAAAGAAAACACTT
>NW_012154011.1:0-1081 GCF_000956105.1 Propithecus coquereli
TACATTATAAGGAGCCCAGTTTAACTAATAGCTAACTGATATAAAAGGACACAATGTATAGTTGAGAGTCTACTATAATTCCTATTATAGGAACATTTAAAAGATAGTATTTTCTTACATTATAAGGAGCCCAGTTTAACTAATAGCTAACTGATATAAAAGGACACAATGTATAGTTGAGAGTCTACTATAATTCCTATTATAGGAACAAATGAAATCTTGAATTTTCTGTTGCTATTCCAGTACTAGTAAATAAACTTATTTTTTTTTTTTTACAAAATAAGTACTTCCAGGTGGTGAGATAAATTTTGATAACATTTCTTCTTAATTTCAATGTGAATGGGTTCCAACTTCCAAAAAAAAGGAAGAAAGACGAAAGAAAGAAAGAAAGAAAGAAAGAAAGAAAGAAAGAAAGAAAGAAAGAAAGAAAAATGACTTGTATTCATGTCCTTCAAAGTAATTAGCAACTTTCAAAAGTGATTGGTATAAAACAATTATTGTCATTGATCAGCTCTGAATAGATAATTTTAAACAAAGTCATTGTGTGCTCAGCAGATTACAGCTTGTTAACGGGCAAGTTCTAAATGACCTCTTAAGCTAGTCAAATCAATGATGCATATTCCTCATTAAGTAACATCAAAATGTAAGTGGTCTTATAAATAATGTTTATTTTAAGCACTAAAACAAATGGCAAAACCTTGATATAGCAAAAGCCATCTGCTCATAGAAAAAAATTTTCCGTCTATTGGGTTTACTTTTATTCCTGAAAATCCATAGTAACCTAATGCCACTGAAAGAGAGAAAAAACATCTTCTCTGTTAAAACAAAAATGAAGGCATGGAAAACAAATTCATTGATTATAACCCACCCAGTAATAATGCTCTAAATGTATACAAGAGCATAGAAGTAGAACTCAGTTATTCAAAATTATACTTTTACTTATTCGAATGCTCACCATTGTAAAAGACTATACAGACAGCACAGAAAAGTGGGTTTAGTAAATTTTCAAAGATAGGAAGTTTAAATAACAGTAAAATAACCCAAGTTTTCATCACTGCATTGTCATGTCAAAACTATATAT
>NW_012154011.1:2326-3379 GCF_000956105.1 Propithecus coquereli
AATTACAAAACTCTATATGATCTGCACTTTGGACTTCAAACAGGAAAGAAATGACAGATCTTTTTTGTTATCATTTGTTATATCTTACACAAAAAATCCATTTAAAATTGCAGCAAGAAGGCTATTTCATCGGGGCTTATGATGGATGGCAAATCCTGATACTGGCAATAGGAATAAGGCCACAACCTACATATTCTTTTAGCTGGTGTGCTTTTCATCCTAAGCCATTCAATTCTGCCTACGAGGGGAAGCACGTGACACTGAATTGGAATACCTCAATTTACTTCTCATCATTTAATTTAGAATTCCTGGGTGAAATTTTACTACCAATTAGGATGCTCATTAATTCTTAGGCCATGCTGTTAGTTTTCTAAGAAAACAGGGTATGAGTAATAAAATTCCCCTAAGGGCTCAGTCCAGGGTTCATAGAGCTGTTCTCATTCATATTTTGGGAAAAGGAGAAGCTTGGAAGTAAAGGAAGACTCCAAGTGACCAGAATTGGCAGGACTGTGGGTACCTGACAATTCCTAACATGGTCATTTACTAGCTGCGTGACCTTGGGCAAGATACCTTTCTGTGATTCCCTTTCCTCGTCCTTTTATTTTTTTTAATTTTTTAAATTTTCTCTTTTTTTTAGAGACACCGTCCCGCTCTGTCGCCTAGGTTGGAGTGCAGTGGCGTGATCATAGCTCACTGTAACCTTGAACTCCTGGGCTCAAAGGATCCTCCTGCCTCAGCCTCCCAAGTAGCTAGGACTACAGGTGCGTGCCACCATGCCCTGATATTTTGTTTATTTTTTGTAGAGATGGGATCTTGCTATATTGCCCATGCCAGTCCCAAACTCTGGGACTAAGCAATCCTCCCACCTCAGCCACCCAAAGCACTGGGATTACAGTCATGAGCCACCATGCCCAGCCTCATCTTTTAAACTGTAATCATAATAATACCTACCTCAGCAAATTGGTTATGATGATTACAGAGAAGAGTTAAAATATTTAAAATTCTTAGAATGGTGCTTAGAGAATAGTAACTGCTATATAATTGCTAACTCTT
>NW_012154012.1:0-724 GCF_000956105.1 Propithecus coquereli
AATTCTCTAAGTTTTTGTTTGTATGAACAAGTTTTTATTTTGCCCTTCATTGAAGAAAGATATTTTTGCTGTATATAGAATTCTGGTTAGATAGTTGCTGTTGCTTTTATTGTTTTTATTGCTACTGTTTTTCTCAACATTTTAATAATGTTACTCCATTTTCTTTATTTTGCATGGTTTCTGATGAGAAGTTGTTTGTATTTCTTATATGTTATCCTGCAAATAGGATTTCGTGGTTTTTTGTTTGTTTTTCTACTTGCCTTCAAAATATTCTGCTTGTCTTTGATTTTCAGCAGTTTGAATTTTGTTTTTGTTTTTATAATTTATCCTTCTTGGTGTTCTCAGGATTTTTGGATTTTGGATTTGGTGTCTGTCACTAATTTTGGAAAGTTCTGACATTATTTCTTTACTCTCTTGTGCTTCTGAGATTCTAATTATACATGTTTTAGGCCATTTGATATTGACCCACTGCTCTGAGATTTTCTGTTTTATTTCGATATTTATTCTATTTTTTTTAATTTCAGTTTGGCTTATTTTTGTATACCTATTTTCATTTTCACTAGTTCTTTAATCATATGTGTCAAGTCTACTGACAAAAACTTTGAAAATGCTATCCATCCTTTTACTAAGTTTTGTTTTGTTTTTGCTTTAATTTCTATGATTCCAATTTGATTCTTTCTCCTAGGGTCCATATGTCTACTGAGATGACCCATTTGATCTTACA
>NW_012154012.1:774-1194 GCF_000956105.1 Propithecus coquereli
AACAGTGTATAAGTGTTCCCTTGTCATTACATTACAAACATATATTGTTTTTTGACTTATTAATAACAGCCATTCTGACAGGAGTAAGGTAGTATTTCATTGTGCTTTTTATTTGCATTTCCCTGATGATTAGTGATGTTTTTTGTTCATGTGTTTGTTGAAAATTGTATATCTTCTTTTGAAAAAAAGTCTGTGATCTGTTCGTGTCTTTTGCTCACTTTTTAATGGATTGTTATTTTTCTTGCTGATTTATTTAAGTTCCTTACAGGTTCTGGATATTAGTCCTTGGTCAGATGTATAGTTTGTGAATATTTTCTCCCACTCTATAGGTTGGTTATTTATTCTGTTGATTATTTCCTTTCTGCACAAAAACATTTTAGTTTAATTAAATGCCATTTATTTTTGTTGTTGTCATTGTTG
>NW_012154012.1:3064-3346 GCF_000956105.1 Propithecus coquereli
ATAAAACTATAAATCAATTCCAAGAGGAACTCTCAAAACTGCACAATTAAATGGGAACTAAACAACCTGCTGCTGAATGATGCTTGAGTCAATGATGAAATCAAGATGGAAATCCAAAAAGTTTTTGAATTGAAAGACAAGCTTCCAAAATCTCTGGGATACAGTAAAGGCAGTGCTAAGAGGAAGTTCATAGCATTAACTGCCTACATCAAAAAGATCACAAATTAACAACAACCTTCCAAAATCTCTGGGATATAGTAAAGGCAGTGCTAAGAGGAAGTT
>NW_012154013.1:0-312 GCF_000956105.1 Propithecus coquereli
TGTGTGTCAAAATCTGCTACTGGAAATGAGGAGGGGTGATTATGCAGAGGCCAGCTCTTTTCAGTTCATCAAGTACTTATTGAGTAAATTGAATCTATTTATTAAATGTATTTGTTTGTCATTTACAGTGTCAGAGACTGGGACACAAGAATGAATAAAAAGGAGTCCTGTCCGTTGAAGACCTCTAGCTTCACACGCACACGCGTGCGCGCACGCACACACACACACACACACACACACACACATTTATATGACAAATATGCAGTTGTCCCTTGGTATACATGGGGAATTGGCTCCAAGTCCCTTATATAA
>NW_012154013.1:10325-11046 GCF_000956105.1 Propithecus coquereli
TCTTGCTCAGGCTGGTCTCGAACTCCTGACCTTGAGCGATCCACCCGCCTCGGCTTCCCAGAGTGCTAGGATTACAGGCGTGAGCCACCGCGCCCAGCCCCCACTAGTCTTTGTTGATGTCTCCAGAATTTTTTTCCCTGAAGGAAGCAAAAGACAAAGTTCTTCCAGGAGAACTTTGGGCTTGGTGGTTCCAAGACAAGAACGGTCATCAGATACGAGCATGTATAGTTGTGTTCCTTTCTTACATTCTACTAAAAGCAGAAAACCCATTCAGTACCTCATCTGATCCCATATCACAGAAGTAGTGTTTGGTTTGATTAACATCTGACAAAATATAGCAGCTCCATTTAGCATAGATCCCAGAGACAACGGATTTCCTTCCCTCCACCCTAATACCGGATTGGTTTTGATACTGCAGCTCCACGGCACCATCCTGAGGTGTGATATCCATTACTCTCTACCAATAATTAACACCCACAATAAAGACCCTGCTTTGGCCTTAAAAGTTAAATTAGCACATTCAGACATAACTAATAATCACTCAAATTCTTTTGAGATTTTTTGATGCAGTTTTACAGGCACTGCACCTAAAGAGAAGCAGTAGAAGACAGAAAGAAGTTGTCAGTTTCCTCCTTCACTGTCTGGACTTGTTAATATTCAGGAAGGGTGAGCCCCCTGGATCCATGGTAATATATATGTATATATAAAATATATGTATAAT
>NW_012154014.1:0-2272 GCF_000956105.1 Propithecus coquereli
AAAACCACAATGAGATATCACCTTACCCCTATCAGAATGGTCATTATTAAAAAGCCAAAAAACAATAGATTCTGGCATGGATGCAGAGAAAAAGGAACGCCTATACACTGTTGGTGGGACTGCCAATTAGTATAACCTCTGTGAAACAGTATGGAGACTCTTCAGAGAAATAAAAATAGATTTACCATTCAATCCAGCAATCCCACTACTGGAAAAGATGTTCTCACTAATAAGTGGGAGCTAAACAAAGGGCACAAAGATATGTAAAGGACATTGTAAACCCAGAAGGGGGAGAGGAGAGGGATAAAAGCTTGCCCGTCAGGCACAATGAACACCAGAAGGTGACCCACACACTAAAAGCCTCAACTTCAGCGTTATACAATGTATCCATGTAACAAAAACATTTGTACTCCCGTAATATTTTGAAATTTTAAAAAAGATGAAAAAACAGGCGTGGGAAGGAAGCCTTTGCCATATCTTTTGCAAAGGGGAGGCATGATCAGATGTGTGTTTCCAAAATAACATCTGGTTGCCCTGTGGAAAATGCATATGTCTAAGTGTTTTACATGTATTTGCTTATTTAATCCTCTACACCTGATGAGATAGGGAGACTGAGACTCAGAGAAGTGAAATCACTTCCCTGAGGTTGTACAGCCAGCAGGAAGTGAAGCCAGGCAGTCTGCCCCAAAAGACTTAACCACTATGCTATGATTGAAGAGAAAGAAGAGTGTAGATGTGGACAGACCAGTCAGGAGCCACTGAAGTGACTCAGTGGGAGAGGATGGAAGCTTAGGGAGAAGCGGACTGTCGTGAAGAGGAAGGCAAAATCAGTAGGACTGGTCACAGATAAGGGTGGTCAGAGGTGGGAAAGGGGAAGGAAGGGCCAAGAGTAGTCCCAGGCCTCTAGGTTGCAATTCTCTGATTTGGAGAAATCAGAAGAATGTTAAATACACAGACACACACACCATGTACACACAGGAGACATATGTCGTGTGAGCATATAGGACAGAGAGAGAGAGAGCAAGAAGGAAAAGAAAGATAACAATCTCAATAGATGCAGAAAAGGCATGCAACAAAATCCAGCATGCTTTCATGATAAAAAACCCTCAATAAACCAGGCATGGAAGGAATTAATCTCAAAATTATAAAAGCCATATATGGCAAACCCACAGCCAAGATAATACTAAATGGGAAAAAGTTGAAAACATTCCCCTTGAGAACTGGAACAAGAAAAGGGTGCCCACTGTCATCACTTCTATCTAACATGGTACTGGAAGTCCTAGCCAAAGCAATCAGACAAGAAAAAGAAATAAAGGGCATCCGAATAGGGAAAAAAGAGATTGAACTATCCCTGTTTGCTGATGATATGATCTTGTATCTAGAAAACCCCAAATACAACACCAAAAGACCCCTAGAATTGATAAATAAATTCAGCAAAGTCCCACAAAAATCAATGTATATACAAATCAGTAACATGTCTATATGCTAATGACAGTCAAGCTGAGAGTCAAATCAAAAATGCAGAGCTACAAAGAAAATAAAATACGGAAGAAGATACTTAACCAACGAGGTGAAAAATCTCTACAAGGAGAACTACAAAACACTGACGAAAGAAATCATAGATGACACAAATAAATGGAAAAACATCCCATGTTTACGGATTGGTAGAATCAATATCATTAAAATGTCCATAAAGTGATTTACAGATTCAATATAATTCCCATCAAAATACCAACATCATCTTTCACATATTAGAAAAAATAACTCTAAGCTTCATTTGGAATGAAAAAATAGCCAAAGCAATCTTAAGCAAAAAGAACAAATTTGGAGACATCACAATACAACAAGGCTATAGTAACAAAAGCAGCATGGCACTGGTATGAAAGTACAGACATAGACCAATGGAACAGAATAGAGAACCCAGAAACAAAATCATGGAACTACGACCAACAGATCTTCAACAAAGCAGACAACAACATACACTGGGCAAAGGAAGTTCTATTCAATAAATGGTGCTGGAAAAATTGGATAGCCACATGCAGAAGAATGAAATAGGACGCCTATCTTTCACCATATACAAAAATTAATTTAAGAGATTCAAAACTTAAATGTAAGGCACAAAACCACAAAAATTCTAGAAGAAAACATAAGAAAAACTCTTCTAGACATTGCCTTGGGGCTAGGCAAAGAATTTATGACTAAAACCCCAAAGGCAAATACAGCAAAAACAAAAATAAATAAATAGGACTTAATTAAATTAAAAGGCTTCTGC
>NW_012154014.1:15162-15528 GCF_000956105.1 Propithecus coquereli
GCCATCTTGAGTGGCTGCTGCTTAACCCCTCCCCTGCCAGGCCAGACCTCAGGGTCTCCCAGCTGCTCTGGGCACCCTGGCAGGGAACCTCCTCCCGATGCCAGCCCGAGGCCTGGCCCTGCCCAAGGGGTCCCGGTGAAGTGGGCACCCCAGCAATTTCCAAAGCACTGGGGGAGCCCAGACCAAGCTTCTACCTAAAACAGAAAAGGGGCCAGGCGCGGTGGCTCACGCCTGTAATCCTAGCACTCTGGGAGGCCGAGGCGGGTGGATGGCTCAAGGTCAGGAGTTCGAGACCAGGCTGAGCAAGAGCGAGACCCCGTCTCTACTAAAAAATAGAAAGAAATGATCTGGACAACTAAAAATATA
>NW_012154015.1:0-922 GCF_000956105.1 Propithecus coquereli
CATGGAGGGCTAATTTTTCTATTTTTTGTAGAGATGGGGTCTCACTCTTGCTCAGGCTGGTCTTGAACTCCTAGCCTCCAGCAATCCTCCCACCTCGGCCTCCCAAAGTGCGAGGATTACAGGCATGAGCCACCGTGCCCGGCCTTTTCTGTATTCTTGAAATTACAACATAAAACATTGGTATATATCCACATGTATTGTTCTTGCATTCATTTTGCCTGATGTTTTTTGGGTCTTGTCATTGTAAAGATTCAAGTCTTCTTTAGCTTGGGGAGAGAACCTTCTATTTTGGTATTGTTTCTGTTCTAAAATTTTGATCTTTTTAATTTGAATTTTTGTTATATGTATTTTATATTCTCTTGATGAGTAATAAAGCATAAGTGTTATGTATAAATTAAGAATGTGGATGCTGGCCAGGTGCGGTGGCTCACGCTTGTAATCCTAGCACTCTGGGAGGCCAAGGCCAGAGGATCGCTTGAGGTCAGGAGTTGGAGACCAAACCTGAGCAAGAGGGAGACCCCCATCTCTACCAGAAATAGAAAAAATTAGCCAGGCACACTGGCATGCACCTGTATTCTCAGCTACTCAGGAGGCTGAGGCAGGAGGATCACTTGAGCCCAGGAATTTGAGGTTACAGTGAGCTATGATGATGCCACTGCATTCTAGCTGGGCAACAAGAGTGAGACTGTCTCGAGAAAAAAAAAAAAAAACAAAACAGAAAACGCACATGCTAAACTTAGCCAAAAATCTATCTAATAATTAGCTCTAATATTCATATACCATAAAATTTGTGACCATTGAAAAGTTATGTAACCCAGCTATCTCACTGCCCTCATATTTAAAATGGGCTTAATGTTAGTATTTATCTGATAAAATTTTTGTGAGTCAGAAGGAGATAGTTTAAGTTTATATTTTATTATAA
>NW_012154015.1:2449-3020 GCF_000956105.1 Propithecus coquereli
AGGAAGGCTACCAAGAGGGGGAGAAATACAGTCCACAGCTTTACCTGGGGTTTATCGGTGGTGCTAATTTAAGTGTTGACTCCAGTTGTCTTGATCTGGAGTTTCTTTTGTGTTTGCTGTCACAGCCCAAAGCAGTCAGGATACTACACCCATTTTTTTAACTTACTTACTTAATTAATTTATTTCAGGACACCCATTTCTTTTCAGGCGCATTTACCAACACTGAGGCCCTGTGGTTTCAGTTCTCACTCCTCAATCCCTGCGTAAGGGACGACTGGTAATGAATGCCATGTCTACAGCTGAGAGCCTGGTGAAGTTTTGAAGACCTGTTGGCTTCCTTAACCCAGTCCTTGATCCAACCCTTGCACTGTGAGCTCAGGATTTCTGGGGTTATCCTGTGTTACATAAAATAAACTTAAATTAAAAAATAAACAAGCAAAAACACCAATCCAGTCAATATTTTAAGTACACGGTTGAGTTTTCTCAAATACGTTTGCACAATTTTGGTGACTTTCTTGTTTACCAATGATAATTTTTTCTATATTTCTAGAATTCAAAAGGATTTAGTAAG
>NW_012154015.1:14745-15172 GCF_000956105.1 Propithecus coquereli
AGGAGGGAGGAGGGGACGGGTATTTGCATACACAAAGAGTGCAATGCGCACCACCCGAAGGATGGACATATTTGAAACTCGGACTTAGGGGGGGACAGGGGGGGCAAGGGCAACATACGTAACCTAAACATCTGTACCCCCATAATATGCTGAAATAAAAAAAATAATAATACATTTGAAAATTTAATGGAGTAGGTACTGATGAGAGTTGTTCAAATGAAATGATCACCTGTTCATGCATCAAGGCACTTATTATATATTGAACCATAGCTTTTATTTCCACATTTTTGAAAAATCTCTGCTTTTTTATATAACACAGGACTTATGAAGTAGTTTATTTTTCAAAGGTTAATACATTTGATTCATATTAGATTTTACACAGACAAAATAATCTAAACTATAAAATAAACTAACATTTTAAAGTCAA
>NW_012154016.1:0-1103 GCF_000956105.1 Propithecus coquereli
AAAATGGGGACACTTATAGAGTGAATAAAAAAGGATTTATTTTAAATCTTTAAGGAAAAGAGGTAGACTCCAGGACGGCCTTCACGTCCTGAGCTGCCAGTAACCAGCCCTGCTCTTGGCAGCAGATGAGAGGGTTATACTGAGGAGAAACTGAACAAGGAGGTTCAGTGATAGCAAAACAGAGGAAGTGAGGCTCCTTAATAGAAATAAAGGAGTTAAGTGATCAGCTACAAACCATGTCATGAGAAGCCCCTTCCAACCTGTCACTCCTGTCCCTTTTCTTTTTAGCTTTGGAAGTAACGATAACCAGGTGCCATCTTTCCTCCCACCCTCAGCAGTACTTGTGTATATTTTCCAATTAACTTTTTAATGGTTCACACTTAAATAAACATGGTCTATAACTAGTGCATATTTAAAGAAACCTCTAACAGGAAAGATAGAACACATAGAGATACTAGTTGGAGCAGCAAAAAAAAAAAAAAACAAAGAAAATACTGTTGCAGAAATCAGATAATTTATGACAACTATGAAAGAAGAATGGGGTACTATGAGAAGAGAAAAACAGCAAATGAATTCTTAAAAATGAGAATACAATATTTAAAAGAAGGAGTTGACCATAACTCTGAGGCCATATCAAAAGAAAGTAACCAAAGAGATAAAGATATAGAAAATTAATGAGAAAGAGTGTAGAAATTATAGGATCAGTGAAGCAGGTCATACATATAATTGAAAGAAGTTTCAAAAAAAAGAGCAAACAAACATTGGGAGGAAATTTACAAAAAAAGTAGCGCAACAAATTTGTCAAGAGTTGAAGAATACGAATTTCAGAATGAAATGATCCACTGAGTGCTGAACACTGAATTTAAAAAAAAAAGTCTTGCTCCAAGCCACTACATCTGGAAATTTCACGGAGAATAAGCAAATTAAAAATATTAGAACCTTTCCGAGACTCAGAGTAAAAAGGTTACCACACACAAAAAACGAGAGAAAAAATGGCAGTGGCCTTCTCAGTTAATGTCTCAGTCTTTCTTTACTGGGTAAGTGTCAGTGTCAGATTTGAACAGCAAGGTTGGGATCGCATTTACCACATGTTGCATTAGTGT
>NW_012154016.1:4148-4424 GCF_000956105.1 Propithecus coquereli
ATTTTCTTGTTTTCAATTTCATTTGTTGCTTCTCTAATTTTTATTACTTTTTCTTCTTTATTTAGGTTTAAATTGCTCTGCCTCTTCTAGTTTTCCAAGGTGGGAGCCTAGGTTATTGATTTTAGACCTTTTCTTTAGTGTTTAATGCTATAAATTTTTCTCTAATCATTGTTATCACAGTATCTAACAAATTTTGATGTTCTAGTTTATTTTCATTTAGTTTGAAGTATTTCTTTTTAATTTCTCATGAGATTTCCCTGATCCATGTGTTAGTTA
>NW_012154016.1:5824-6637 GCF_000956105.1 Propithecus coquereli
TTAGTTATAGTATATCTGATAATTCCAATATCTGTGTTATAGCTGAGTCTGGTTCCAATGGTTGCTTTGTCTTTAAACTGTTTTTTTTTTTTTTTACTTTTTCCATGCCTTGTCCTTGTTTGCTGAAATCTGTACATGTTGCATCAGGTAGTAGAAACTGAGTTAAATTGACTTTTAGTGTGAAGCTTTATGTTTATATCTGGTTAAGAGTTGGGCTGTGTTTAACGTTTACTGTATCCATAGGTGCAAGAGGCTTAAAATTACCTTGCTGTCCTTGTATTTTCCTTCCTTCTTGATTCTGGGCTTCCCTAAGTAGTCCTCCTCAAGGTGGGTTTGCAGCACTTTCAGCTGTAATGCACTGGTATGGATTGCGGTTTCGATGGGGTATTGATAAGATGTGGGGGGTGAAGCACTTTCCCTAACATTCTGATTAAATGTCAGTCTTTTGGTGCAATGTGACTTTCACGGGTGTTTCTCCAGGAGTACAGCTTCTCCCGCCACCGCCTGGCCACGACCCGCTTCCTCTGCTACCCTGTCCCCCCTATTTATGTAAAAGCCCTTACCCCCTTTCATATGTGCTTCCCCGGTATGTGAGACAGGAAGGCTGGATGGAGCTGTTGCGAGAAGTATTGCTTTTCCCCAGCTGGGATGAGACTCTGGCCAATTCCTTTCCTCTGGAGAGTCGGCCTTTGTTACGAAAGAGACTCAGGTGTGTTCCGGGGGTGACTCTGCCACTCATTTTGCTGGAGCTGGACGATGTTGCTCAGATCTTCGCCATGTGACTCTCATGGGATTTCTGGAGGTAAAGCCCAC
>NW_012154017.1:0-244 GCF_000956105.1 Propithecus coquereli
AAAGCACAGCCCACAAAGTATCTGTTGTGGACGGGGCTCTCCGTAGAAGAGGTTGAGAACTTTGAGTTGAAAGGAAAAAGTTGGTGCACAGGAAAAAGGGAGGCGGGAAGGAGGTGAGCAGTGAGGCAGTTGATGGTATTCTAGTGGAGTTCTGTTTGGTGCCCAGTAAATTCTACACAGGATAAGATCAACATTCAAAAAAGGAGGTAGAGGAAATAGTCAATGTTGGGATCTTCTCAGGGTG
>NW_012154017.1:12850-13734 GCF_000956105.1 Propithecus coquereli
TTCTAACTTTGGACTTAGTTTGTACTTTTCTAGTTCCTTGAGGTACAAAATTAGGTTATTTGAGATCTTTCTTTTTTTCTTAATGTGGCCATGTATCATCATAGAGGTTTCTGTTAGAACTGCTTTTGTCATATACCACAAGTTTTTGTATATCATGTTTCTATTTTATTTGTCTCAAGATAATTTTTAGTTGCTCTTTTGATTTCTTCTTTGATTATACAGGAGTGTTGGCTAATTTTCACCTATTTGTGAATTTTCCACTTTTCCACCTGTTATTGACTTCTAGTTTCATACCATTGTGGTCAGCAAAGGTGCTTGCCATCATTTCAGTCGTCTTAAATTTGTTAAGACTTGTTTGGTTGCCTAACATTTGATCTATCCCGGAGAATGTTCCATGCATGCTTGAGAAGAATGTGTATTCTACTACTGTGGGATAAAATGTTCTTTATGTGTCTGTTAGGTCCGTTTGATCTATACTGTTGTAAGTGCGCTGTTTTCTTATTGATATTCTGTCTGCGTGATCTATCCATTGTTGAAAGTGGAGTACTGAAATCACCTGTTGTATTGTTGTTTCTTCCTTCAAATGTGTTAATATTTGCTTTCTATATTATGAGCTCCCTACATATATTGGTGCACATGTATTTACAATTGTTATATCCTCTTGACGAGTTGGTCTTTTTATTATATAATGACCTTCTTTGTCTCTTGTGACAGTTTTTGCCTTAAAGTCTATTTTGTCTAATACAAAAATAGCCACTTCTGCTCTCCTTTGGTTATCATTTGCATGGAATATATTTTTTGAACTTTTGACATTCAGTCTATATTCCTTGAAGCAAAAGTGAGTCTCTTATAGACAGCAGATAGTTGTATCTTGTTTTATTATT
>NW_012154017.1:15929-17138 GCF_000956105.1 Propithecus coquereli
TTGTTTTCCAAATTTACTTAGATTAGTTTTCCTCTTTCAGTGTGGTTTTGTTATTTATGTATAATACAGTTAAAAAGAAGTCATTTTTGTCACCTTAAAGTATTTGTTTTTTTTGTAAATGTCCTTTATCAGGTTGGAAAATTTTTTTAGCCTTATTGAGCTTCATTTTTATTTTTTTTCTTATAGCAGTAGAGAAGTGAGCTTCATTTAAAAAAAAATTTATGGATAACGAATTTCGTCAGATTCCTTTCTACCTCTCATGAGATTAGTTATCTCTTTCTGTTCAGCTAATATGGTGAATTAAATTGGTTTAAATTTGAAAATCAAGCTGGCATTTCTGGGGTAAGTTTACTTGACGGTGATATATAGTGTCTCTCCCCTCCGCCTCCCATTTATATAGATAGATATACAGTGTGGGGCAGTGCCTTAAATGGATTTCTCTTCACTCTCTCGCGTTCCCCCTTGCCTTTTGGGATGGCTGCCTTGGGCATGGGGAAGGCCCGATGCCCCTCAGTGATTCTGCCTTACCTTAGTTTTTTATATGCTATGGTCTAATATTCAGGGAAGACTTGAGAGAAGGAGTCTGTGGATGGATACAGAGTCACTGTGACTCTGCACACAATTCATATTCACTGTGAATTCTGTGACTGAGACATCTCTAACTTGTTTAATCAGCCCATACTCTGCTGTTAAACTTTGGTAAGATTTAATGATGATTTCTTCTCATTCTTATCCATGGCATTTCCTTCTCTTACCACTTACCCAAGATTGAAAAAAATCATGGGTTTCTTCTTTCTTAGAAAAGCTTATCATTTAGGTTTATATGCATTCTTGAACCTCTGGTGTGTTTTTAAAAGCTATGGTTTTGTAGCTTATGTGGCTTGTTAAGAACGGGAAATCAACTCTTGGAAGTTCTACATTGTAATGTAAATTTATGAGAAAATGGTTTTTAATTTTTGTGAAGTTGTACCTTGGGGGGGTTAGAAATGGGACTTGTAAGTCAAAGACTAAATGCAATATAATTTTAGTATATGATCTGAAATTCCCTTTCTGAGTGATTTTTTTTTTTTTTTTTTAGTGAAGTTAAAAATAATTTCAGAGGAAAATAAACAAGGAATTTAGGCTCTTGTTTCCAAAAAGTTGTTTTGCATTTATATGTAAATGCATATTTTAAGTAGTGTTGTGGTTTATTTTATATTACAGGCAGAT
>NW_012154018.1:0-310 GCF_000956105.1 Propithecus coquereli
AATGGCCTCCCTTTAAAAAGCTCTGTGTTTCTGGCCGGGCGCAGTGGCTCACGCCTGCAATCCTAGCACTCTGGGAGGCCGAAGCGGTCGGATTGTTTGAGCTCAGGAGTTGCAGACCAGCCTGAGCAAGAGCAAGACCCCATCTCTACTAAAAAGAAAATAGAAAGAAATTATCTGCACAACTAAAAATATATAGAAAAAAATTAGCCGGGCATGGTGGAGCATGCATGTAGTCCCAGCTACTCAGGAGGCTGAGGCAGGAGGATCGCTTGAGCCCAGGAGTTTGAGGTTGCTGTGAGCTAGGCTGAAA
>NW_012154018.1:1133-1476 GCF_000956105.1 Propithecus coquereli
ACAATCCCGAATTTCGTGATTATGGTCAGAAAAGCAGAGCTTTTATAATAATGGTTCTTGGCTTCAGGTAATTACTCTGGTTAACTATTCTAATCGTCCCATCTCTGCCAAAGACAAAGCTTGCGAACTGGCCAGCTGCCTAGGTAGGGGCAGGCACCACCTAGGAGTTTTAACACCTGGGAGCCTTAACCTGCCTCAGGGATGCCGGTCAGAAAGCGGGTCCCTAAAACAGTGGGGAAAGTTTTTAGGACACAGAAAATTTCTTTCCCATTTTTTCCCCAGGCCATTGCCTCTGTTACAATAGCAGGGCCACGCTCCCTCTGAAATCCTTCCTTGCCTCCAT
>NW_012154018.1:4968-6868 GCF_000956105.1 Propithecus coquereli
GGCTAGAACATATCTGACTGGACTCCATATTTCTTCTAAGATTACATGGTTATTTTCCACTGCCGCCTTTCCGCTCAGAATTTTTATATAGCAGTTCCTCTCATTTAACATCCTTTTGAGCAATTTTGTTAATTTTGAACAGAGCAAGTAAAGGTTGTATCTGGTGCTCTGATTTCAACAGAATGAGGTCTCCATCAATGAACAGACAGTTTAGTCCTCTTTATGTTTTCCGTGCTGGCTTTGCATCTCATTTCGGGAAAACACGACTGATTTTCTCCCTGTGGTCTGGCGGTCTGTGGTCTACTCTCCCTATAGTAACCTTCCTTCCCTATTTCTGCTTTCCCAACAAATGCCTACCTCCCATCATCTTCTCCTCTAGAGTGTGTATTCCCATAATAGGTTCACGTGTTTTTGTCAGAAAGTACCAGCTCACCTCTCTCTTTTAATATTAATATATGTGGCTCTTTAGAACAAGGCATACCCCCTTATTTCCTTATTCATACCAGGAATTTTATATCCCTGATTCTCAATAGCTTTTATAAGATAATTTTCCATATCCATATATTCAAAATTCACTTTGTTTAGTACCCAAGTCCTGTACTTGGCCATATCATCTGTTGAAGGAATATGAATTCTTTTAGACCCTGTTGTATTGTCCCCAGAATTACTGTGAACTGATGTTGCCGCTGTTCCTGCTTCTATATTACTGACATCTGAACTGGCCTGGACTGAGATCTGCCTCTTTCCTGATGCACTTTGAGTTGCTCACACAACTCTTCCAAACCATTGGTAACACAGTCTGTCTTCCTTTTGGGCTTCTAAGTAATTGTGATTACTGACAAGTGTACCTAACTTTTTTTAATTTCAAAATATTACAGAGGTACATGTAGAGGGGTACTCGTTATGCTTGAGTCGGGGTTATAAGTGTGCCCATTACCTAAATAGTAAGTAGTTCATTGTACCTGTTAGGTAGATTTTTGCCCATCTCCACCTCTCCCGTCCCCAAATGTACCTAAATTTGAGTAGAGGTGCAACATGCCTCGTATTTGGAGTCATCAATTGTAAAACCATCAGGTCATTGTGAGGAACTTTCTTTCTCTGTTAGCCATTCCTCCTGTGTTATTAAAATGGATACCGTGTTTTCATAGAGCAAAAGTAAATGTTTAGTTTTGAGGTATAAGCTTTATCACTTAATCTTTGTACACATACCTAGACATCTGTGTATATATTTTCAAATGTAATTATTCAATAACGATTCTATTAAAATGAAATGGGAAACTTAGTCAAAGGAACTGTTATCAGGAACAATGTAGTTTTAGTGAACACTAAACTGGTGATTCTCAATCTATTATCTAAAGACATCTGGGGGTCCCCAGGACCTTTCAGGGGAGTTCACAAGATCAAAACTTTGTTCATAAACACACTAAGATGTCATTTTCTTTTTTATGTGTGTTGGCATTTGCATTGTGCTGATATCACAACAGTTTCACTCAGCAGATATGAAATTCCAGCTGACTATTCAATTAAGCCAAACATTAAAGAGATTCGCAAAAAATGTAAAATGTAAGAAATTCTACTCTTCTAATATTTTACTTAACAAAATAGTGTTTTTAATAAAATATGTTTTTTATGTTGACATGTAATAAGCTGAATAAACAAATAAATAATTTGATTTCTCAGTTTAATTTTAATACAGTAAATATCAATTGATATAACCCACACAAACAAAAACCCTTTGGGGTCCTTAATAATTTTTTGAGTACAGGGTTCCTGACCCAAAAATTTGAGAACTGCTACACTAAAATAATTATTCACATTTAGTCTGTATAGTTTTATTAGATCTTCCTTTGAAATTGTGTTACCTCACAAAGGTGAGAGAATTCTCTTAATTCCATCCTCA
>NW_012154018.1:6918-8170 GCF_000956105.1 Propithecus coquereli
CATCGTTTGAGCCCAGGAGTTTGAGGTTGCTGTGAGCTGGGCTGATGCCACGGCACTCTAGCCTGGACAACAGAGTGAGACTCTGTCTTAAAAAAAAAAAAAACAAGGGGAAAGTGTCCCAGGGTTAATCACACCTGTAATCCCAGCACTTTGGAAGGCCAAGGTCTGAAGATCTTTTGAGGCCAGGAGTTGAAGACCACCCAGGGCAACATAGTGAGAGCTCATTTCTACAAAAAAATTTAAAAATTTACATTTTAGTAGAAGAGGAGGCTGGACATGGCAGGTGACAGTCCTAGAGGTACTGGAGGTCAGAGTGAGCCTCCCAGGTAGTCGCACGTCATCGGATTGTCTTGAGCAGAGATGGGAGCATCAGAGTCATCAGCTGTAGTCGAACACCAGTTGCCTGAACCTGAATGGCCTCCCTTCAAAAGCTCTGTATTTCTGCTTATTAGGACACTGGCATTTCAGACAAGATTCTCCATCCTCCTAAGTGGTGGGCAAGTTAATCAACTCCTGTTTCCTTCTCCTCAAATGCCTTGTCCTCATTCTTCTGATTCTGGCTCGAGGACAAGTGCCGAGCTCTCGGTGACACTAGCTTGGAAGCTGCACAGGATGGTGGAAAGAGCCTGGGCTCTCTCTCAGCTTGAGCTCAGGTGAAACTGCACGTCTGCCGGATGGCGTGGCGTAGTTGTGAAGTGCAAAGAGAAGAATGATTGAAAAGCATTTTTTTGCTTTTTGGGTTTTTTTGTTGTGTTTAAATGAGGGGGAGGGGGTTTAAGCTGGCACCCCATCAGTTTCCCTGTTTTTTTTGTGGAGACAGAGTGTCACTCGGTGTCCTGGGTAGATCTCGCCCCCATGGTTCCAGTGACACTGCCCGGGACCCGCTTTCTTTCCTGGTCCCTGCCTTAGGTGGTGCTGGCCTCTGTCTTGGGATCCACATGACGCTGCCCTCCCAGTCAGCCCGGAGAGGATTTCCCCTGGTGGCCATCCGGTGCTGTGTTACAGATCTCACACCCTCTGACCACCCCCGTTCTGCCTCTTCCTTTTTTACTGAACAATATTGTGTCCACATCTTTTTCATGTCCATACACGATCTACCTTGCAATACGGGTGCTATGTACTGTTCTGCCACATGGAATCACCACCAAGCTGAGCATCTATTTACAGACATTTATATTATCTTACATCTTTTCTATTATAAATACAAAGATCCAGCGCACCTCTTTGCACATACTTATTTACGTATGTGTGC
>NW_012154018.1:11035-60930 GCF_000956105.1 Propithecus coquereli
TTTTTTTATTTGTCTTTTTTACACATGATGAATGTAACTGCTGTCTATTTTAAAACATTTTTATCACCCTAAAAAGAAACCCTTTACCCATTAGCCACCACCTTCAACTCTCCCATCTCTTCCAGTCCTAGACAACTACTAATCTCCTTTCTGTATATTAATCTATTCTGGACATTTCATATAAACGAAATCATACAATAGGATGTTGCCAATAGATAGGAATGTGGGAATGAGGGAATTTTGTCCACCAACCTGTACGGCAACCCGGTAGGACTTAGTCAAGTTACACATGTGTTTACTTTATGATCCAACCATCCCCATTCCAGAAAAATCCATACAAAAGATCCATAAGGAGATGTTCACCAAAGTGTTGAGTGTGGTAACAAGAGTTGGAGACACTTTTATTTTAGAGGACGTAGTTAAGAAAATGTGGAGGTTAACGCAATATGATTACTATGCCACAGTTAAAACTACATGTACAAATAGAAACAGAGATAGACATTAAAATATGATGTTCCCTAAAAAAAGAGGAAACAATGCTTCAGCTGGAGATTAACCAGAAAAATAGAAACTACTTTAAGTATTCTTAAAATAGAGGAAATTTAATTCAGGGAACTCAGGGAAAATAGAGGTTACACAAATGATGAAGCATTTGAGAAACCAAACAAGAGACAGGTGAGCAGCCTAGATGTTTGCAATAGCAGGAAGTCATCACCACCCAGAGGTTAGAGGGACAAGGGAAGAAAGGGATCTGCTCTGAGGACACTTGGCAGAGCCAGGACCGTGGCACGGTTGTCCAGTGGGAACTGGAGCTATGGAAGAGACAGCACAGCAGGACAGGCTGAACAAAGAACGGGAGGTGGCTTCTCGCTCCCTCCTCCCTCCAGGCTCCCACTGGTGCCTCCCACTGGCTAAACTCAGCCAGAAGGACCTGGGAACCTGGGAATGCAGTTTGTCAAGGTCAGCCCTGTCCCCCCAGCCCCCACTTACTAAACTCTGCCCTGCCCTGCCCTGCCCTGTGTCACAAAGCAGAGCAGGGAAAGAATAAGAAATGAATTTGAGAGTATAAGGTACCAGCCGGCACACAGAATGATTGCAATTCTTTATGAAAATTACAAGTAAGCACACATTCAAAACAAAATGACTTATTTAGCAAAGAACTTACAGATGCAGGTGAATGCTGAAAATACACGAGAGTGGCTGGGCGCGATGGCTCACGCCTGTAATTCTAGTGCTCTGGGAGGCTGAGGCAGGTGGGCTGCTTGAGCTCAGAAGTTCAAGACTAGTCTGAGCAAGGCTGAGACCCCGTCTGTACTAAAAATAGAAAAAATTAGCCAGTTGTGGGCGTGCCTGTAATCCCAGCTACTCAGGAGGCTGAGGCAGGAGGATCACTTGAGTCCAGCAGTTGGAGGTTGCAGTGAGCTACGATGACACCAATGCAACCCAGGGCATCACTCTGCTCAGGGTGACAGAGCGAGAATCTGTCTCAGCAACAACAACAAAAGGACACTTGCACCCGAATGTTTATAACAGCACAATTCACAATTGCAAAGATATGGAACCAATTTAAGTGCCCCTCAATTGATGAGTGGATAAAGAAAATGTGTATATATACAACGAAATACTACTCAGCCATAAAAAGGAATGAAATAATGTCATTTGCAGCAACACATATGGAACTGGAGACCATTATCCTAAGTAAAGTGTCTCAGGAATAGAAAAACAAACACCACATTCTCACTAATAAATGGGAGCTAAAGGATGGGTACACACATGGGTACACAAGAGGTGTAAAGGACATTGAAAACCAAGAAGGGGAGAAGGGGATAGGGATAAAAACTTATCCCTATTGAACACTACTCTTGTCATGGGCACACTAAAATCCCTGACTTCAGCATTATACAGTTCACCCATGCAACAAAAACACTTGTAACCCCTGAATATTTGGAAATTTAAAAGAAAAATTTTTTTAAGTTACAAAAATAAAAATGAATAAATAAATAAATAAGAGCAGGGCCGTGCAGAAGCAGATAGCTGGTCACAAACTGAAAACTAACTAACCCTGAGTTACATAAAAAAATAAAAAAGAAGAAGGGCTGGGCTTGGTGCAGCATGCCTGTAATCCCAGCACTTTGGGAGACCGAAATGGAGGATCACTTGAGGCCAGGAGTTAAAGACCCACCTGAGCAACATAGTGAGACCCCCATCTCTACATAAAATTTAAAAAATTAGTAGTGGGCGTGGTGGTGCTATGCCTGTAGTCCCAACCACTTGGGAGGCTGAGGCAAGAGGATTGCTTGAGCCCCGGAGTTTGAGGCTGCACTGAACTATTATCCTGCCGCTGCACTCCAGCCTGGGTGACGCAGTGAGACCCAGCCTCAAAAACAAAAACAAAAAAAAGAAGAAGAAGTTGAGATGAGAATGATTTTTGCACTTGGAATACTCATTTAGCTGATATTCATTTGGCTGTTATTTAATTCCCATAGGAAAAGGGAATAGAAATTTAGGTTATTAATTATTAACATCTTAATGGACATGTCAATTTCTCATACCTTCTTGCCTCTTAATATTAAAGAGTCACAGAAACTAGTGTTGTAAAAATCTTTAGATCCTTGGAATCATTTGGAAATAACTTAACATGTTAGGAAGACCACAGGCTTTAGTCAGGTAGGGTTCTTACTAGCAGTAAGACTGAATGAGGACTAAACTCTGAGCCTCGATGTTCTCACTACAAAGTTTGGGTAGAATAATAAATACCTTGTAGGGAAGGGTTGGAAATCATACGTGGAGAATACTAGGTATAGGTCTGGAACAGGGATGGGGAACCTTTTCATGTTGGAAGGCCACATTAATTTAGCTGTAATCAAATAAGGCCACATTCAAGAAACTTGAATTAGATACACATACAAATGTATACTATTTTGTAAAAATCTAACTATTATGTACTTAATAATTTCAAAAAATGAAAACTATTTGTTAATTGTAGAGTTAACTAACCTTTTAATAACTTTGTCATGTCTGCTTTTTGTTGGAAAGCATTTGAATATTTGGTTGCAGCATGGAGGTCCGCAGTTTCAGTTGATCCTCTAGATGGGTATCAGTCATTAGCGACCTTAAGGGTGTCTTGATTTGGGTTAGGCAGGAGCATGTAGATTCGCAGCAATAAGTGGTTGAAAAGCAAGAAAGCATTTTTCGAGCATGTTGCCAAAGGTGTGGGTTTTCTACTGCATTTTTCCAGATTTCTATTGGATCTTCCTTAGCATCAAACAATGGCTTTGAAATGTCATCTACTGGGAGCTCAATCAATTCCATCTGTAGTTCTTTAGGTGTCTTGGTGATCTCAACTAGATAAGGCTAAAATGCTAATTTGAGTGTGGTGTCATGATTCTCAAACTCAGAGAACCTTTCATTGTATTCTACAATTAATAGGTCTATAACAGCTGCATATTCTTCAAATCTGCAGTCCCCAACCCCTGGGGCTGCAGACCAGTACCAGGCCACAGAGCTCTGCTGCCCAACTCCCACCCCCACCCCCTGCCCCATGTCCATGGAAAAATTGTCTTCCATGAAAGTTAGGTTCTTACCTAATGTCTATCAAAAAAAAAAGAAAGAAACTTAGGAAACTGGGGGAGGGGAGCCACTCCCCTCCCCTTGGTGGAAAAATTGTCTTCCATGAAACTGGTCCCTGGTGCCAAAAAGGTTGGTGACCACTGCTTCAAATGATTCGCATATATCATCCTGCTCATCAATGACCTCTGCTAACTGGGGAAAATGTTCATCCAAAATTTCCTTGTGAAGGAGAAGTGTTTAGGCATAGCTTTAAAAGTTGAACTTTCATTTGTTTCTGATGAATTTGAATAAATGAAATTAGTGCATACTAATACAGATACTACAGTATAATTTTATAATCATGAAATTAACATTGATAAAATATTATCTAAATTGTATACTTATTTAAATTTTACCAACTGTCCCATTAATGTCTTTTTTTTCCCCCAGCAAGTGAATGATGTCAGAAAAACTAATGTCTTTTCTGATTCCGAATCCAGTTCAGGTTCGTACATTCTATGTAAGTGTCTTGCCTCTTTGGTTGCCTTTAATCTGGAAGAGTTCCTCAGTCTTTGTTTTTTTACGACCTAGATACTTTTAAAGAATACTGATCAGTTATATTGTAGAATGTACCTTAGTTTGGGTTTGTGTGACATTTCCTCATGATTAGACTTAGGTTATACATTTTTGGCAGGAATACCACAGAAGACATGCTGTGTTCTTCCCAACGCACTGCATCAGGAGGCACATGGTATCATTTTTCCCATTACTGGTGATGTTAACTTTGATCACTTGGTTAAAATGTTGTTTAGCAATTTTCTCCATGGTAAAGTTGCTCTTCTCTTTGTAATTAATAAGTTTTTTGTGGGGAGGTACTCGAGGCTATGTTGTCTCTAATTATACTTTTACTAACTAATTTTAGTGTCAATTGACGATTCTTGATCTCCTCTCCTCTTCCAAAGTATTACTGTGGTATTGCCAAAGGGTGATTTTCTTCTTCTTCTTCTTTTTTTATTTTTTTAAAGACAGGGTCTTGCTCTGTCTCCGGGCTGGAGGGTAGTGGCCCAGTCCATAGCTCGCTGCAGCCTCAAACTCCTGGGTTCAAGTGATTCTCCCACCTCAGCCTTTCAAGTAGCTAGGACTACAGTTGCATGCCACCACACCTGGCTAATTTTTCTATTTTTTGTAGAACCAAGCTCACGGGGTCTTGATCTTGCTCAGGCTGGTCTCCAACTCCTGAGCTCAAGCAATCCTCCCGCCTCGGCCTCCCAGAGTGCTAGGATTACAGGTGTGAGCCAGTGTGCCTGGCTCTTAGTTCTTTTTATTAGAAAACATTAAGAAGGTAAGAGTACTGCACGTAGAATACTATGTGTGCACGTTAATACCGGAGTACCACTGCTTCTAGGCACTTTTGGTGGACAGAGCAAGGAAATAGGTGTGTGTATATATATCTATGTCTATTTCCATATTCATCTGTTTGTGCATATGCTAATATCTATAACTTTATACTGATATCTCAAATTTGAATCCAAAAGTGCAGGGTTCATTCCAGCCTTTCTCCTTTCCTTATTTGTATAATTCCCTTCTCTGACAGTGAGAAATATGGCTTTCATTATCTACCAAATGTTTACCTATTTGCTCAATTTCAGAATATTAAAAAAGTAGTTACAGACTTGTTAACACATACTACTGTGAATAAACAAATCTGCCTACCTGGGTATATTCTTTGCTGATAGTTCCTTTGGTCTTTTTAGTCTTAGAAAATAGAGCAAAATATTGTGTTCTGAAGTTCCTTAGGTTAGTTCCCTCCCCTGCCTTTTCGGGTTATGGTAGTTCCTTTGTTTCTGCTTCTATTCTCATATCTTTGCTGATTCTGTTTTTAGAATATGAAACATTAACATGGTTTTAAAAGGCAGAACTATAAAAAACCAGTTACACTTAGAGAAGTGTCCCTCACCTCATCCTTTTTACCCTATTTTCATCCCCTATTTTTTCCAACATATTTCTATCTATCCTGTGTAGATAAACAATCTCATTAGTTTTTAATTTATTCTTCCTGTAGTTTATTTTTTCCCCAAATGAGCAGAAACATGTGTATCTTCTTATTTCACCTACCTTGTTACATGAAAGCTAGCAAACTAGAGATACCCCTTTCTATTTTGCTTTTTTCACTTAACGCTATCCTGGAAATCACTCCACATAAATGCATAAGAGATCTTCCTCATTCTTTGTTATAGCTACATAGTGCTCCATTTTGTGGCTGTAGCATATTTTTTTCAGCCACTCTCCTAGGTATGAGCATCTAGGCCATTTCTAAGATTTTGCAATTACAAACAATGCTGCAATATGCGTTTTGGCGTATGTGTTTTTGCAATGTTGGAAGTGAGATGTCAAGGTAAATTCCTGGAAGTAGGATTGTGGAATCAAAAAGTTAATAAATGCGTCATTTTGTTAAATATTGCCAAATTTCCCTCCAAAAAGATTGTATGTTTACATTTCTACCAGCAATTTAAGAGAGTGTCTTAAACATTCTTTTAAACAAGAAGTCATGTTTCTAGAGGATTGAAACCGAAGTAATTTCAAAACCGTGTTGTACAAGATGGCTTACACAAACAGGTGTGCACTTAATGGACTAACCTAGTTCAGCTGACATGTAATCTTCATTAGGAACAGTGTGGGAACTGAGAAACTCATTTAGCCTAGAGCAGCTATTCAATTGTAAAGCCTTCTTGTTCAAATATTGATTTACTGCACGTGAGGAAATATTTATTTTGTACAGAAGCATGTGGAATATATGGTTTTGTACATATGTGTCTTCATCATGGAGGTGTAATGAGATAAAGCTTGTGTACCCAGCAATCCACTCCCACCTCTCTTGCTAACCATTCAGATTGTGTTGTCATTTACTGTTATCCACAACTTTCCACAGAGCCTATAGACTTTGAAAGAATATATCTCCGCTTTTGGGTCTAGAAGTGGAGCGTGTGAATCAGGCCTACACTGACCAGCCCAATCATATTTCCTGATTGTTGTTAATGTTTCAGATGTGGACACAGAACCCTATAAGAGCCGATGTAGAGAATATGAATCTGACATGAGAAAAAAGAAACTAGGTACTTGTCTGCCTAACCTAGCCTCTCAATTAAACTAATCTCGAAGCCTGTCTTATTTCTGGATTTCTGGCTCTGTAACCCAATACATCCCATTCATTGTTTAAATACGTAAGAGTCAGGTTTTCTGTGACTTGTAACCAAAAGCAAGTTTCTTCATACAATGAGAAACTTTAGTATTACCTATGAGAAATATTTCATAAGTACATGCTATTCCCTAGATTTTTAAATGAAAACTAAGGAATAGATGGATAAAAAATATATAGCTTTGCATGAAGCTTTTTCATTCCAGAAAACAGTTTGTCATCTTGATATTAATGGCCAATGCTATTAGTTCCAAATCTTTCCTCTTATAACCCAAAGATGGATATTACCATTGCCAGCTCTAAATTTCTAGCTCCTCACATCCTACAAGTTAGACTCAAACCTTTATCAAGAAAGTTCAACAAGGCATAAAAAGTACAAAAGTCTTTAGGCCAGATGAAAGACACGTTCATCTATTTTGACTGTACTTTGTCACCATTTTGAAATATAATCTCCCTGCCTTAATTACAATTACATTCCCACTTCCCTGAGCTTCTGCTTTTCTCACTCAAAACTGTTTATTTATCCTATTACAGATTATTTAGTTTGGATTGTCAAGAACTTCAAAGAGTCAAATTTTACCCTTCTTGCAAGCCAACAAGTTAGCCTTCTGAAATTTCATGGATGTTGGCAGAAGACATGAGAATCCAGGTTAGAGACAAAGGACTTTATTACTCGTAGCAATAGCAGTAGCCAGAATATAAGCATTTTCTTGCACTGGTGAACATAGCCCCTAGAACTATAGGGCAATGTGAAGAGGGCCAGGTGACACCTGCACACATAGAATGGGTTGCACTATAGGAGAGGAAACTTAAGTGTAGGGAACCCAAATAGTTTATAATGGGCAGTAAGCATGACTGCTCCTGAGACAGACAGTATGTCTACCTTCCATGGCTGTTCACTATGGAAATATTTTGGAGGATTAAAAAAAATAGACTTTGATAGGAAATCCAGGGCCCCAGTTCAAAAGGGGTTATAACGTGAGTCATCACCATCATTACCATCTGAGTTGGGTTGATCTGTGGACTTGCTTGATGGGAACAAGTAATTTGGCACCTCTTCTAAAGGATCCATTTGAAATATTTGTACATTTTCATTTTTATTTTTTGTTTTATTTATTTATTTATTTTGAGACAGAGTCTCACTCTGTCACCCCAGCTAGAGTACAGTGGCATCATCATAGCTCACCACAATCTCAAACTCCTGGGCTCAAGCAATCCTCCTGCCTCAGCCCCGGAGTAGCTGGGACTACAGACACACCCCATCACACCCAGCTAATTTTTTCTATTTTTTGTATAGACAGGGTCTGGCTCTTGCTCAGGCTGGTCTTGAACTCCTGAGCTCAAGCAATCCTTTTGCCTTGGCCTCCCAGAGTGCTAGGATTACAAGCATGGGCCACCACATCCGGCCCTGAAATATTTGTACATTTTTAGAGATTCAGAATCCTGCTTCTATGTATGGAAGTGGGTGGGGAGAAGGGAGAATAGACGAATGTTGGTGGTGGTAGTACCCCGGCTTGTTCACCTTACTTCCATTACAATCTACTACCCCTCACATGGCATACACACCTGCAGTTGCTTCAGCATGTCTTTTCTGGTGTCTATCTCATCCTATTTCCAAGCACCTTATCTTCCCAACCATATACGGTATTCTCCTTGAAAAGAGTTGCAATAAAAGTAGCTTTTCGCATCTCATATTCCTCTGACATTCTATTATATAGAGAAGTTTTAGCATCCTTTATGGTATGTCACCCTGGACAATTGCAAGACAGGCTCAACCCTTAACCTAGCCCTAATCTCTGTCGTCATTATGAACAGTAGCTCTATACTGAGTATTTATTGTGTTTTTGGTATCATGTGAATTGATGATCTAACAGATATAGGGAGGTAGGAAGGAATCAATATTTTGTGCTAGATGCTGTGCTAGCTGTTTTAAGTACATGATTTTATTACAACACTATAACTTTCAGAGTGGTTAAGTAATTTGTATCACAGCAATAAGTGACAGAACCAGCTTTAAAAAGTGTATCTGATGTCAAAATCCATGATAAGTTCAGAAAATTGGCCTTGGAATTCAAGAAAATTGCAACTCAATTGGGGAGAAAAGCTCTGTGCTATCAAAGAATCATCTTAACGTATTGTTGAGTATTAAATGTGATTATAGACAATAAATGTCACAGGAAAAGTTTCCTAGTTAAAATAATTACTACCATACTCCATATTAATGTAGTACTTTAGTTCTTCTGTCACCCACTTCTCTGTGTTCTAGAATGGACCAAGAATGGTTTTCTGGGAGAGGTTTTTAGCAGAGTCTATAGACAGAGTAACATTCATTTAGCTACTTGACCTGGTTGTGCATCTTAATTTTCACAAGAGGAATTTAACTTCAGACTTGGGACATAACCCTTGCTTTCTACTTCAAAGAAAAAACATAGTAGACTAGACTAGAACTAGACTAGAACTTCCTCAACTTCTTTGAACTCCTCATCCCAAAACTTATCTGCACCTGCAGCCATTCTTGACTCCTTGTTTCTGGTCACAGTAGAAAAGATGCCCTCTCCTATCTAAAGCTTATTTCTATACTTCCCCTGTTAGGTCCTGATTCCATCAAATGTCCTTTCTCAGATCATGTATTTAACCAATTAAGTCTTTAGAAGCTCTTTCCTGTCAGCAGTTAAATATATCCCGGTCTTTGCCTTCTTAAAACAAAACAAAACAAAAACAAACAAACCACTTCTTTGAGCCTATATATTTTTTCTAAATATTGTTATCTTTTTCCTTCACAGCCAAGCTTCTTTAAAGTATTGTCTGTACACATTTTTCCCATTTCCCCTTAATGTATCAACTCACTACAATCTGGTCTACAAAGTGTCATGGGCCAAGATCGCGCCTCAGTGTCCTCATCTTTTACAAATGGGGGTAATAACAGTACCTACTTCATAGGATTGTGAGGATTAAGTAGGTTATTAAATATAAAGCACTTAGGGTAGTGCTTGACACATACTAAGCACTATAAGTGTCAACGATTATAATCATTATTTCTCAATTACACAGCTGCAAGAGTGTTAAGGATAAGAGAATTGAGAGAGTGCCAACCTCACGGTTTTGCCCAAGTAAACAACAGATACAACAGATGTTGGAAAGTGAGTTTTAAAAACACGTTCCAGTAAATGACTTAATAAATTGTAAACTCCATTCAGGCATGCCTCCTATTCTCTATAGTATTCCCAGAACTTAACACTCTCTTTCACATATATATATATATATATCTCATATATATGTATCTCTCATACACGCACAGTATATATAATAGTACATATTATGTATATTAATAATATATAAATGGACACTTAATAGCCAATAGTAATAGAATTCTTCTACTCCAAAAAAGACCTTGACAAATTCAGACTCAGTATATTTTAAAAAATCTTTTACATTTGTATACTTTTTCTTATTTTTTTTTCAGAATTAACCATGACTCTTAAAACACAGAGGCTTTTAACCTAAGAATGGACAAAAGAGCCTGCTTGCTCAGCAAATGTATTTTTAATAGTTAAACAAATTAAGTACATACTGCTAGTTTTACTTAGTAATAACGAACCAAATTTATGACAGAAAAGAAAACAAAAAATCCAGGAGTCCTTCCCGGTCTCCAAGGAGAGGGAAGAGAGCGCTGTGGGGGACGCGGGAGTCCAGTAGGCAGGGCACGCACCCTACGGCGCATGCTCGCCGCCTCCCCGGCCGAGGCCCGGCGCAGCGCGCACGCGCGCGGACTAGCGGATCTGACTGGCTGTGGAGTTCACGCAGTCGGTAAATGGCGTTGGTGGCGGAAAGGTTGAGTTCGTTGTGCGCCGAGCCTTCGTGGCGATGAGTAGTGACTTCTGTAAGTCCGAGTCTGGGACCGAGGTGAGTGCTGTCAGGGTGCGAGCGAGGGAGATGAGAACAAGGCTGCTGGCGGGCGAGGGGAGCTGAGGGAACCCGGAGGCCTGAGAGGACCTGGGCGGCTGGCCGCGCTCGACTCGGGGACTGGCGGGGCGAGGACGGGCCGGGGGCTCGCGGCGCCCGCGGTGTGCCAGAGGGCGCTTCGCCTGGACCCTCCCTCGCCTCTCACCTGTGCCCGAGAGTCAGCCCTGTGGGAGCCGGGAGTCCTCCGAGGTGGGAGGTCCAAGCGGAGGCGGAGAAAGTCATTCCTGATAGATGCGAGGACTTACTACAAGCCCATATGAGCCCAGACTGACGTCAAATACGAAGTCTTTACTCGCGAGGATATGGTCTAAAACCTGGCACAGTTCAACTACAGTTAGACACGTAAGCTATGCAAGAGTAGCTAGGAAAAGGGAGGGGTCGCCACTCGGCGCATTTATAGCTTTCTAGAACAGGTGGTATTTGGGTAGGTTGTTTCATGTTCTCCCTTGTAGCCCACGTTACTCTGCTTATGGCATCAAGCCCTCGCTACCACGGTATACAATTGCAGCCTAAATATCTCTAGAGCTACGCAAACCATTTCATACCCTGCAAGAATTTATTCAGGAATTGAACCAACAAATGTCAAGCGTTCACTGTGCTCAGCCACTGGTTAAGAGACAGGAGTAAAGCCAAAGACAATCTCTGGCCTTAAAGAACTAGTAAGGGAGGCTAGGCTGCCTTAAGAATTACAGTATGTGTACAAAAACATGCTGTCCAATAGAGGGGTGGGCATCGTGGAAGACTAGCTGCAGGAGGAGGTGACTGAACTGGTGTTTTAAGAACCATTTGTAGTGGTTGGCAAGGAGGCAATGCCATTCAAAGCGAAGACAGTTGCAAATACATGGGTTCTGAGTCAAGCAAGATCATGGCTTATTTAGTGGAACTGCAAGTAGCTCTGTATCATTGGAGCAAAGGGAGTGAGGGATAACAAGTTGGGACGTAAGTCCTGAGAGATAGGTAGAGTATGAAGGATCTTCTATGTAGGTGAAGGAGAGAAAGCAATTTGTAAAAAGAATCCGCAAATTTTTTTTTCTGTAGAGGACCAGATAGTAAATATTTAGGCTTTGCACCTTGGTCATGCTGTCTCTGTCACAACTACTCAACTCTTCTGTTCTAATATGAAGGCAGCCATAGATATATAAACAAATAAGCATGCCTGTGTTCTAATAAAACTCTATTTTTAAACTTTTGGATTTGGCCTATTGGCCATAGTTTGACAACCTCTGCTCCTAAAGAATAGAGCCACTGCTTACTATAAGAACAGCTACAGTTAAAACCTTATCTAAGTGGTAATTTGAAAGCCATGTTAAACTCAGATGACTTTATTAACAAAACCAACTAAGCAAGCCTCTTTCCTTTTAAGTGTTTTTGGAAACTGTATGGCCTCTGCTTAATTTGTTTGGACACTATTTTCTTTCTTTGCACATTCATCTGCTTTATGGATTCCACTTGGAAGTATTATGGTGAGGGAGATATCTGAAGCCATAAGCTAACCTAAGAAACTGAAATAAACTACTTTAAAATTTTAATTCACTAGGACTACAACCTTATAAAATAGTTAACCTTTCTTGTGAGTGGCAGGGAAAAGACACTTCATACAGGGTCTTCAAGAAAACAAAGTTGCAAAGAATATTTTTTTAACAGATTCTAGGGCTGCAATTTATGGTAAGCCAGATAATGAGTGGAAAACATATAATAAGCCCTTGATTTAAAGAAGACAAGCTAAATAAATAAATAAAATGAAGAACAGCGTTTGTCAGTCTGACAATTTACAGTAGAACAACCCATTTTTACCTTGTTTTTGCACAGTAGCAATGGGGTTTTATTTTTATATCTCACTGAGATTATTAGAAAAGATTCCATGATTGTGGTAGTATTTTGATATTATCCGCCAAAGGACTTCCTTTGCGTGTAGCTGTTAAATAATGATGTATTTTGCATTTTCTCAAAAATATGTCTTGAGTTTAAAATAATTGATGAATAGAAAATTGGAAGTGTCTGTCCAGTTTTGGCTGCTATGCACAGCAAAGCATGTGTTTGCTTTTTTTAAAAATTTTTTTTAGAGGGTGTTGCTTTGTTGCTCAGGCTGGGGTACAGTGGTGCAATCATAGCTCACTGGAGCTTTGAACTCCCAGGCTCAAGCAAACCTCTCACCTCAGCCTCTTGAGTAGCTAGGACTTCAGGTACCTGCCACCAGACCCAGCTAATTTTTTAAAAATTTTTGTAGAGATGGAGTTGTCCAGGCTGGTCTCAAGTAGGAATAACTGGCCTCTGACAATCCTCCTGCCTCAGCCTCTGAAAGTGCCAGGATTACAGGTTTGAGCTGCTGCCCCTGGTCTGTGTTTTGTTTTATTTTTTAAAACTGAGCAGGCCCATTATATTAATTATTAAAGCAGTTCATACTCACAGCAGAAAATTCCAGTAGTACCAAAGTGAAAAATAGGAGACTTCTTCACCCCCATTATCATTTCCCAGGGATAACCCTAACTTATGAATATTGTGCATTCTTTCAGGAATTTTCTAGTGACATATTTTGGAGGCCAAGTTAGAGAATTCTGGACTGCAAGTTCAGAGACCTTGGTTCTAGTCTTGGCTCTGCCAGAAACAAGTTTTATGATTTTGGATGTCATTAAACTTTTGTAAAACAAAGGTGGTAGACTGTGATTTCTCAGTTCCTTTTCAGCTCTACCTCAAGAAAGTGGGTTCTTATAGTTATTTGTATCCTTTGCACTAAACACAGTATCTGCATAGTAAACAAGATAAACATTTATTGATATCAATGGCTGATTTTCTTAGGAAGAAAAGCTACAGGGTGGCCATTTTGCCAAAGGCAAATGTTAAATAAGACAAATATTTAATATTTTATTAAAAATAATAATTGGTTTTGTGAAACCACACACTTTTATTATTAGAACAATACTTATACCCTTCTATTTTTGTTTCCCTTCTTACCCAGAATAGAATTCATACTCTATCATTACAACTATTTCATTATAATTGCCATCAAATTCCTTGTCCCTATACCTGTAACCTACTCACCTAACCATGGTTAAACCCAACTGTCCACTCAGCTGAACATTACTGGAGAAAACTGCAACTCAGCTGACTGATTTAAATTTATAATTATCAACCTCAAGTAGGCACCCAGTCCAGCTATATTCCCCTAGTAATTCATTTTATCGGCACCCTTGCCTACACCTGTAATCCCAGTGCTTTGGGAGGCTGAGGCTGGAAGATCAAGGGGGAGGATCGCTTGAGGCCAGGAGTTCAAGACGAGCCTAGACAACATAGTGAGACTTTTTCTCTTAAAATTAAAAAAAAATTCTTAAGGACAGAAATTGTGTCTACAGTATCTATATATCCCCAGCACCTACCTCAGTTCCTGGAACAGAATTGACTTGCATGAACTTTTTACCAATAAATATCTGTATAATTTGCAAGCTATATATTAATACTCCAGTAATGATGCTGACGCTGCTGCAAACATTTGGGACACCTCGTTGGCATTAGAGTTTCAACTAAGAGAAATGATTGAAAGAAGTCAGATGATTGCCTAGACAGGACCTCAGATTGGTTTGATCCTTAGTTTAATTGATCCAAAAACTCAGTTTAGTCCCCGTACTCAGATTTGATTCGACTCAGTGCTGAGGTTGTATAGCAAAGTAGAAAAATTCCAGGCTTTGGGAATCAAAAAGATCTTGGTTAAATCCTGGCTCTGGCTTTACTAGTTATCTCATTGGAAAACAGAATAATAACAAATAGGGTTGATGTGAAAAGTAAAGGAGATGATGTATATAAAGTGTGTATTGCTGATACCAAGGAAGCACAGATAGTAACTATTATCAGATAGCTATTGTAATGATAACAAAACCTAGCAGATACTGATTTTCAATCCAAATGCCAAATCTATTAATTTACAGTATTAGTGAAGCTGCCAAATAGACTAAAATTGTGTCCACTGTGTATTCTTTCCTAGTTAGGAAATTCTGCCTCAGAAAAGTTGCTTAGGGGGAATCAGGAGAAATAATTGAATTATTAATATCATAATGGCCACCATCACCAAGCTCTGATTGCCTGATGTGTTAATCTTTCCTAAGAGGGTTAAACTGTCACGTCAGGCAGAGCTTATTTGGGTTCCCTTTGCCCTAGGGAACTTTTTCCCTTTACCCTTAACAAACTCTTTTTTTCCTTCTGCCGGTTGACTATATCTTACTTCTTTTGACTCAGTCCTTGAATATGGACCACGTTATTAATTTTAATTTTCTACAGCAGTCAGGTCTATGTCAGATTTTGGGGGGTACAGTAGTGCTCCCTCATCCATGGGGGATATGTTCCAGGACTCCCAGTGTATGTCTGAAACTGCAGATAGTACCAAACCCTATATGTACTATGTTTTTTCTATGCAGTAATAAGCAGGTATACAGCATGGATATGCTGGACAAAGAGATGATTCACGTCCCAGGTGGGATGGAGTGGGATGGTGTGCAATTTAAAACTTATGAGTTGTTTATTTCTGGAATTTTCTATTTAATATTTTTGGAATGTGGTTGACTGTAGGTAACCGAAATTGTGGGTAAGGTAGAGGGGACCTATTGTTATTTACTGTCTTACAAGGAATTCTGAGAGAGGAGGGTTCCATTATAAAATATTTCGAGCAATGTTAGTAAGAGTAAGCAATTAGATAACTTCCCAAGTTAATCATTCTAATGAGGATGTTATTCATTTGTATACATTTTTGTTTTTGTTTTTGTTTTGTTTTTTCTCAAGATGGAATCTCATCTGGCTCTGTCGCCCAGGCGAGAGTGCGGTGGCATCATTATACCTCACTGCAACTTTATCTCCTGGGCTCAAATGATCTCTTGTCTCAGCCTCCTGTGTAGTTGGGACTACAGGCACATGTCACCATGCCCAGCTAATTTTTCACTCTTGCTCAGGCTAGTCTTGAACTCCTGAGCTCAAGGGATCCTCCCTCCTCAGTCTCCCAAAGTGCTAGAATTACAGGTATGAGCCACCGTGCTTGGCCTGTATACTTGCTAAACAGTGGTTCTTACACTTTTTGGTCTTAGGACTGCATTACACATTTAAAAATCACTGAAGATTCCAAAGAGCTATTGTTTATGTGGGTTATAACTGTCAATGAAACTGAGGAATTAAAAATTTTTAATTATTTACATTTGTGTACAAGTGACAATAATAAACCCGTTGGATATTATCATAAATAATATATATTTTTATGAAAAATAGCTACATTTTCCTAAACCAAAAAACTTAGTGAGAAAAGTGACATTGTTTTACATATTTGCAAATCTTTTTAATGTCTGGCTTAATAGAAGTTAACTGGGTTCTTAAACTGCCTGTATATCTACTCTATTAACATTACAATATATATTATTCTGGTTAAAGTACATGGAGAGGTCAGGCATGATGGCTGATGCTTGTAATCCCAACCCTTTGAAAGGCTGAGGTGGGAGGATCGCTTGAGGCCAAGAGTAACATAGTTGCCCAGCCTGGGCAACATAGTGAGACCCCATCTCTATAAAATTTTTTTAAAAAATTAGCCAGAGTGGTGGTACACACCTGTAGTCCCAGCTACTCAGAAGGCCAAGGCCAGAGGATTCATTGAGCCCACGAGTTAGAGGTTGCAATGAGCTGTGACCATGCTGCTGTACTCCAGCCTAAGTGACAGAGCAAGACCCTGCCTCCCAGTCTGAGACTGAAGGCAGCCCTGATATAAGTCCCAGAATCTGAGAATAAGGAGCTCTTATATCCAAGGGCAGGAGGTGGATGTTCTAGCTCCAGAACAGAGGGATTGGATGATACTCATCTGCATTGGTGTGGACAGGTCCTTTTTACTCAGTTACTGATTCAAATGCTAGTCTCTTAAGGAAGCACCCTCACAGACACACCCAGAAATAATGCTTTACCAGCTATCTGGGCATCCCTTAGCCTAGTCAAGTTGACATGGAAAAATTAACCAACACAACTCCTTCAGGTTTGATAAGTCACCAGAAGGACTCACAGAATTCACTGAAAGCTGTTACAGTCATAGTTACGGTTTACAACAGCAAAAGGAAGAGACATGATGGGACAAAGTCCAGGAGAGTTCCATATACAGAGTTTCCAGTTGTCCTCTCTCCGGGAAGTTGTGGACAGTGCTAAATTCTTCCAGCAACAGTGTATAACAACAGACAGAATATTGCCAACCAGGGAATCTCAACCAAACTCTGGTGTCCAGAGTCTTTATCTGGGCTCTGCCATGAAGACATAGTCTACTACCCACATAGCTGACCTTAGCCTCCAGCCCTTCAAGAGGGTGGACTTGATACCACATGACCAAAGCCCCCAAGAGAAACAACATTCTTCAGACTATCTGGTGTGGCTGAAGGCCCCCAGGTAAACAAAGATACTTTTATTAGGCAGGACATTCTAAGGGTTTAGAGATTACCTCCCAGAAGCCTAGGGCAAAGGCCAGACCTCTCTCTGGGCAAGGTTAAGTTATTTACTACACATTATGCTTCCCATGTCATCACAAAGAATATTTTTAAAAGTGTACTCAAGGGTCACAATTTAATAAAACTATTCATTTTTATTGCTTCATCAAAGACATTCTTAGGTAAAACTGGTTTTGTTTGTTCTACTGTGAGTGAGTGGTAAAGAATACAATGTGCACTAATACATTTTGATGCCACTGCTTTGATTGTGCTGGATGTCAGCAGCACTTTTACCCACCACTGCTTTTATACCATCAGTGTAAATGTCAACCTAGTTAGAAAGGCAAATAATGTGTTATATTTTGTTTTAATATTTTTATGAAAATAGTTTTTACGATGGACATGCCCTTAGATTCTTTGCTGTAACTCTATAAGCACCCTATTTGTATCTTTACCTTGTTTTGTAATACAATCTCATCTTATAGAGCAGTGATCCCCAACCTTTTTGGTCCAGGAGCTGGTTTCATGGAAGACAAGTTTTCCACGGACTGGGGATGGGGGGTGTGTGTCATAGGTGGCAGGGGAGTGTGGTGGGGAGCTCAGGTAGCGATATGCAGCCTGTTTCCTAATAGGCCACTGACCAGTAATGGGCTGCGACCCGAGTGTTGGGGACCACAGTTCTAGAGGACCTAGACTGCAGGTTCTTTGAGGGTAGGTTGTCTTCTTCATCTTTGTAGTCTCCATTCTACCTAGCACAGTGCTTTGTACATACATGTTAAGTCGATGTCTAGAACTTTTTTATCGCTTCAGGAAATCTTTCCAAAACTTTTGATTAGGTTTTTTAAAGACCCAAATAAAGGGTGACCTCTTCTTCCCATTTGTGATATGCTTTGTTTTTCTTTTGTTGAATAGAAAGGTTGTCAAATATGTACAGATTCTCTAGAAACTTGAGAATCAGCTTTGATTACATTTCCCTCATTGACATTTAAATCAGTCACAGAATTCTGCTTCCTGTCATCCTAACTACTTTTGTCATGGTGCAGGTACTCCTCCAGACTGGTGTGACAGACTCCAGCCTTCTCTCCGTATCTAGTTGTACTTTCTTCACATCTATCCCCTGGTAGCCACTAAGATAATCTGTTTGAAATGTAGATAATAATAGCTCACAGTTATATAGTGCTTATTCTATGCCAAGCACTCTTTAACATATTTAATCCTCAACAACGTTACGAGGGATGTATGTTTGTTATCCTCACTTTGCAGATGAGAAACCTAAGGCCCAGGGAAGTAACCTAGCAGGTCTGATTCTGGAGTCCCAACTGTCTACTCTTACCTACACTAGAGTGCTGCTCACTGCTTAGCTTCAAACCTGTTGCTCTTGTCTACAAGCCAAAGATAAGCTCCTAAACATGGTATCTGAGACTTTGCATGCTCTGACTTCTGCTGTCTTTCAGGACTTCATCTCCTATTTCATGCTACAAGCTCTAGTGATTCAGATCTGCTTGTATTAATAGTTTACCTACACACAATACTGTTTCTAGCCTCTGCACTTTGGGTGCTGTGTCTTGTGTGCCTGGTATGATGCCCCCTTCACCTGATGGATTCCTACTTAGCTTTCAAGACACTGCTCAAGTGCTAGCTCCTCAAGGAAGTTTTCCTCCACCTTTTTCCTTTGTCCTTTTCCCTTCCCCCCAGATAAGGAGCTGACCATACAGGGTGTCCCAAAAGTTGCCATACATAGGGAAAATGGGAAATTGTAGCTAAATATACCTTTATTTACAAAATTTTACAAAATTTTTCTTTTGTAGTCTCCATACAAAGAAAAAATTTTGTAATGAATATTTTGTAAATTACAAAAATATTTTGTAACCCTAATCCCAATAACTTTACAAATATGGAAGTCTCTATACAAAGAAAAAATTTTGTAATGAATATTTTATAAATAAAGGTACATTTAGCTACAATGTCCCATTTTCCCTATGTATGGCAACTTTTGGGACACCCTGTAGAATAGGGCAGACAAAGCAGATAACCATATATCAGGCACGGTAAGAAGTACAGTGAGAAAGATAATTATAAGGTGTAAGGAATGAAGCCAGTGTGGTGTCTCACACTTGCAGTTCTAGCACTTGGGGAGGCCAAGGCTGGAGGATCACTTGAGGTCAGGAGTTCAAGACTAGCCTGAACAACATAGCGAGATCCCGTCTGTACAAAAAATAAAAAAATTAGCCAGACGTGGTGATGCACGCCTGGAGTCTCAGCTACTCAAGAGGCTGAGGCAGGAGGATCACTCGAGTGCAGGAGTTTGAGGTTGCAGTGAGCTATTGTTGCACCACTGCACTCCAGCCTAGGCAACAGAGTGAGACCCTGTCTCCAAAAAAAAAAAAGCTGTAAGGAAGGTAAATGTTTTGCATTTAGCAGCTTGTCCCTCTATCCTAATCCAGACTATCCAGTCCTTTGAGGGCACAGACTCATTTTATACCATCAGTATTTGATTCATAAACAAAAAGTGAAAAATTTAAGAATAAATTAACACAATATTTCTCCTAAACAGTATCTCCTATTTCCCTCCAAATCCTCAAAATTATGAATTCTTTCTTTTAGACTTTTGGAAAATTGTATACATGTAAATTTATAGGATTTTGTATTTTTTAAGTAATGAGTTTTCCTTCTCTCTTTTTTCTTTTGTAAGCTCCTTGCCCGACTTGAAGGTAGAAGTTCCTTGAAAAAAATAGAACCAAATCTGTTTGCTGATGAAGATTCACCTGTGAATGGTAAAAACACACCTAAAATGAAAATATAGTGTCATAAATTAACTTTCATAAAACAAATATTTTTTCACATATTCCTAGCAAGAAGTTATATAGGTTAAACTGTATAATTAAAAAATGAGAAACAGATCATGACATCTGAGTCAGATGAGATGAAGTTTGGCTTATCTGCAGTAAATCTTCAGGTTATATGTTGACTTCCTTCTTTTATCCCAACACGCAATATTTACAGGAGTTTTGTTATTATATTTTATTTTTTATTCTTTCTCTTTAGAAGTTTATAGAATTACAGGAACGTCCTTAGGTACCTGCTTGTTAGTGTTTCTACGGCAGGGAAAATAGGTACCTACATGTTCTACACTTCTACACTAGGGAAAACTTACAGGGAAGGTAATGTGCTTAGGTTGTTTTTGGTTTTTTTAATGAGGCAACTTTATAGACATATAATTCACCCGTTTAAGTGTATAGTTCAGTGATTTTTAGTATATTCACACAGTTGTGCAACCATTACTGTAATTGATTTTAGAACATTTTCATCACCCCATCAAGAAACCCATGTCTGTTAGTTGTCACCCCTCATTTTCTCCCAGGTCCCTCAGCCCTAGGCAAATAATCTACTTTCTGCCTCTACAGATTTGCCTTTTCTGGACATTTCATATAATTGAGATCATACAGTATATGGTCATCTGTGACTGGCTTCTTTCACTTTGCATAATTTGTATGGAATTGCATAATTCAATGTTCATCATATTGTAGCTTGTATCATAGTTCTTTTTATATTGTTGAATAATATTCACTGTACGGGTATACCACATTTTGTTTATCTGTTTATTAGTTAATGGGCATTTGTGTTGTTTCCTATTTTGGGCTGTTATGAATAATGCTACTATGGTTATCTCTGTACAAGTTTTTCTGTAAGTGTTTTCGGTTCTTGTAATACCTAGGACAGGGATTGCTAGGTTATATGACAACTCCTGTTTTCCAAAGTAGCTTCACATTTTACTTGCCACCAGGAATGCAGGGTGTGATGGTTCCAGTTTCCCGAGATCCTGAGAATAATTATTGTTTGTCCTTTTGATTAAAGCCATCCTAGTCAGTAAGGAGTATATCTCATTGTGGTTTTTGATTTATGTTTCCGGGGTGGCTGATGATGTTGAGCATCTTTGCATGTGCTTATTGGCAATTTCTATACCTTCTTTGGAGAAATGTCAGATCCTTTGCTTATTTAAAAAACCGGGTTATTTGTCTTTGTGTTATTGAGTTGTAAATGTCTTTTATATATTCTAGATATGTCTATTCTCAAATATATGATTTTGCAAATATTTTCATCCATTCTGTGGGTTGTCTTTTCACTGTTTTGGTGGTGTCCATTGAAGCACAAAGGATATGAATTTCGGTGAAGTCCAGTTTGTCTAATTTGTCTTTTGTTATTCATGCTTTGGTAGCATATCTAAGAAGCCATTGCCTAATCCAAGGTCGGAGAGAATTACAGCTTCTTGTTAGTACTGGTTTCTGTTTTCATTCTTTTCTGATGGGAGAACATGCTTCTGTGATTTCAGTCTTTTTAAGTTTATTGAGACTTGTTTTATGGCCTGACATATGGTTTATTCTAGAGAATGTTCAATATGCAATTGAGAAGATTGTGTATTCTCCTGTGGTTGGGTGAAGTGTTCTATTGATGTCTCTTAGTTCTAGTTGGTTTTTAGTGTTATTCAAGTCTTCTGTTTCCTTGCTGATATTTTGTTTTGTTCTATACATTATTGAAGGTGGGGTATTTAAGTCTCCAAATATTGTTGAATTGTCTGTTTCTCCCTTCAGTTCTGTCTGGTTTTGCTTCTTGTATTTTGGGGCTTCATGTATTGTATTCATGTTGCTATATCTTATTGCTGGTTGACCTATTTATAAAATGTCCATCTTTGTCACCTCACCCCCATTAGGATGGCTACTGTCAAAAAATTAGAAAATGACAAGTGTTGGCAAGGATGTGGAGAAATTAGAACTCTGGTGCACTGTTGGTGGGATTGTAAAATGGTGGAACCATTATAGAAAACAGTGTGGAGTTTCCTCAAAATATTAAAAATAGGCTGGGCATAGTGGCTCATGCCCAGCACTTTGAGAGACCGAGGCAGGAGGATCAATTTTGAGGCCAGGAGTTTGAGACCAGCCTGGGCAACATAGTAAGACCCCCATCTCTACAAAAAAGAAAAAAATTATCCAGACATGGTGGTGCATGCCTGTAGTCCCAGCTACTCAGGAGGCTGAGGCAGGAGGATCGTTTGAGCCAGGAGCTCAAGGCTGCAGTGAGCTATGGTAACACCACTGTACTCTAGCCTCGATGACAGAGTCAGACCCTGTCTCTAAAAAAAATAAAATAAAAAATACAACTACCTGGAGATCCAGTAATCCCACTTCTGGGGATATCACTCAGCCTCGAAAAGGAAGGAAATCCTGTCACATCTTACAACATGATGAACCTTGAGGACATTATGCTAAGTAAAATAAGCCAGACACAAAAAGAGAAGCCGCATGATTCCACTTATATGAGGTATCTAACGTAGTTAAATTCTTAGAAACAAATTAGAACAGTAGTTACCAGGGGCTGGGAGAGGGGAGAAATGGAGTTGTTTAATGGGTACAGAGTTTTAGTTTTGCAAGATGAAAAAGTTCTGGAGATCTATTTCACAGCAATGAAAATATACTTAACCCTACCGAACCGTACATTTGAAAGTGGTTAAGGTGGTAAATTTTATGTCATGTGTTTTTACCACACACACAAACACAGAAAAGCCCTTTGTTTCTAATATCAAGTTTTGTCTTAAATGTCTGTTTTGTCTTATAATAGTGTAGACACTTTCGCTCTCTTTTGGTTACTGCTTGCATAGTCCATCTTTTTCTCTCCTTTTAACCTTTTTGCGACTTAAGGATTGTGAAGTGTGTCCATTGTAGATAACCTAAGTTGAATCATGGTTCTTACATTCCGCCAATCTCTGCCTTTTGATTGGACTATTTAATTTATTTACAGTTAGTGTAATTACTGATAGGATAGAGTTTATGACTGTCATTTTGCTGTCTGTTTTGTATATCTCTTATGTCTTTTATGTTTCTCTATTCCTCCTTTACTGTTTTCTTTTGCGTTGAATATACCATTTTAATTCTCTTATTATTTCTATATATTTTCAAGTTATTTTCCTAGTGATATCCCTGGGATTACAGTTAACATCTTAATTTATAATAATCTATTATAGTTTGGATTAATATGCCCTTAATTTCAATAGTTTATAAAAAATTTTGCTACTGTATGGCTCTCTTCCCTGCTTTGTACTGTTACAAATTACAGCTTTATACATTGAATGCTCACTGACACATTTAATATTACCTAATTAAAATAATTAAAATTATTACTTAATACTTAAGAATAGTTATTTTTAAAATCAGATGAAAAAATAGATACAAATATAAAACAAATTTAAACTGTCTTTTATATTTACCTATGTGATTACATTTACCTGTGCTCTTTATTTCCTCGTTTGGATTTGAGTTACTGTCTACTGTCCTTTCAGCCTGAAGGACTTCCTTTAGTGTTTTCTTTTTTAAAAATTTATTTAGGCCGGGCGTGGTGTCTCATGCCTGTAATCCTAGCACTCTGGGAGGCCGAGGCGGGACGATCACTCAAGCTCAGGAGTTCAAGACCAGCCTGAACAAGACCGAGACCCCATCTCTACTAAAAATAGAAAGAAATTAATCGGACAACTAAAAATATATAGAAAAAATAGCCGGGCATGGTGGCGCATGCCTGTAGTCCCAGCTACTCGGGAGGCTGAGGCAGGAGGATCGCCTGAGCCCAGGAGTTTGAGGTTGCTGTGAGCTAGCCTGACGCCACGGCACTCTAGCCCGGGTAACACAGTGAGACTCTGTCTCAAAAAAAAAAAAAAATTATTTAAAACATTTTTCTTATAGAGACAGGGTCTTGCTGTGTTGCTTAGGCTGGCCTTGAACTCTTGGGCTCAAGCCGTCTTCCCACTTAAACCTCTTGAATAGCTAGGACTGCAGGCACAGCCATGTGCCTGGCTTCCCTTTAAAATTTCTTATATTGGCAGATTTGATAGCCAAAACTATCAGTAACGAAAGATAAATTTTGATCAAATATGTTAGACAAAAACTAAGCTGTCTTTGTATTCTCTTCGGGAAAGGATATTAAGTATACCTGAGGAAACTGACATTAATATGTTAAAACAGGGATTTGCAGCACGACTTTCAGAATATTATAGAAACTTTGAAAAAACATCATGTTTAGTCACTAACAAAAAAGTTTACTTAAAATCACTATAGATCCTATATAGCTATAAAACTAGTTAGATGAATACTCCATTGGAACAGTAGCAGATGTAAGACTGAGATTATAAAGATTATTTATCAATGACGGTAGTTTATCAGAAATTGTAGAAAAACTTAAATTGAAGCAGTAAAATATTTAGGGATTATAGGCATCTCTAATGCTGTTGTAAACATTTTTAATGCTTTTGTAGATAGTAATTTTTCAGTACCATGTACCAACTTGTTACTTCTTCATTACAGTTGAATCTGCAAATTCAACGTATTTGTTATATATGTAGTACGTTGGTATCAAGATGATGTATTCTTTGGCTTTTTCTTTCTTTTCCTTATTTTGAAGGATCTTTAGATTCATAAACTCTTTCTGACAATCTATTACCCAAACTCTTTACAGCATTATATTTGTAAGAGTAACTGTCAAGGCCAAATCATCCAGATTTTCTGATTTAGCTTAATATTTTCGAGTGCCAAACCATAGGGATTTTTTTTTTACTACAAGTTGTCACGTTCCATACTTTGGCTGGACAAGGGTGCTATTTTTTTAACAGCTCACAGAAACATATAAGAAAGAAAGTGAAAAGGATTATGTCCCCTGTAGATAACATATTTGATTATGAATTTTGGTATTAATGATTAAACAGTAAATGTTTATAAAATCAGTAAAACTGGTTTTAGTTCATCGTTAAACACATTTGTAGGAGATTTAGTTAAAAGACCTTAATGCTAATATTCATGTGTAACTTGCAAGTTTGCAGATTTTACTTCCCCAGTTGTTATAAACTATTTTTATTTATTAATTTTAATTTTTTTTTTTTTAGTAGAGACAGAATCTCACTCCGTGGCCCAGCTGGAGTGCAGTGGTGCAGTCATAGGTCATTGCAGCCTCCAACTCCTGGGCTCAAGCGATCCTCCCACCTCAGCCTCCTGAGTAGCTGGGATTATAGGAGCTGTACCACCATACCTGGCTAATTTAAATGACTTTTATACCTACTTTGCTATTAATGTATAAAAGGAAAAGAGTGTTATCTGCCTATAAATCTCTTAGCCAAGGATTTAACCTTGAACTATAATACTTTGCTTCAGTTTCATTTGTGCCAAACCAAGCATCTAAGGATACTTACTTCAGTTAGTGTGTGGGTTTTTTTCTTAATATGTGGATTTAGAAAACCTTCTTAATATGTGGATTTAGAAAACCTTTTAGAAAACCTTTAACCTTGTTAAATCATATAGATAAATGCTTTCGAGCACTTAGTCTGTTGAGTTATGCTGAAAGATGTTTATGCTCACCACTCCTCTGTCCAAGAAAAAACTTGGCAGAGTTTTCATTATTTTCTTATTCTGGGAATTCCAGAATTATCCAGAGATATCTCACAGTTACCTTCTGACCAGTATCATGTATTCTCTTTCCCTATGGAGTCCCTTCCTTTACACCACAGAATTTATTTCATTTCTTTACCTTAAATTACCATTTGACCCTCTGGTCTCATGAAACTATTAAATTTTTTACTTTTGAAGTAATGAATATAAACCACACAGTCCATTTTCCAATTGCTCATGTATTCCCTAACTTTCTGTAGTCTGGTTTCCATCCTTGCTGTTCCTTTAAAAGTGGTGAATTTCCCCTATAGTGCCTTTTTACTTTATCTTCCAAGTATTTCAGTTTTTGAAATTTGACTCACAAAATACGTTAAATGTGCTCTTTGCCAACTACACATTTGCTGCTCTAAGGTCACTATTTTGGGCCATCTTAGGGATCTTTTCCCTGCCATTTTTTCATTTTTATGACTTTTCTGCTAAATTTATTATTATTTAGTACTGTTTCATTTTCTTGAAGCCTTCTTTTGTGCCCCGTGATGTTTCTCCTCCTTATTTTCCTATTAAATTTCTGTTTTATCTGTCTTCTGCTGACTCTTCTAACTGTGGATGTATCCCAAGAATTGTGTTTTGGCCTTTTATTCTTAATTTTAGCTCCATACCCACCCATCAAAGAGAGTTTTCTGTTCTCTATTATTTCTGTGTAGATGACTCCCAGATTTATTGCTATATCCAGACCCTTATTATTCTCTTGAATCTTACATCCTAGTGGCTGTAGGATGTTTTTATTTTGTGACACCTGGAGATACATCAAAATATACCATTTGAAAGCGAAATTCTTATCAGGATACTCGTGTACTATGTGAAATAAAAATTTCTACTTTGTGTATGTATTTGATTTGTACAGGTACTTCCAAGCCTACTTGTGAGAACTTTTAAATCACTACATTAGGTTTACCTTTCAGGACTAAAGACCTGGCAAAACTAAGACCAAACACCTCTTAGTCTCTGGAGGCAGGCACACCCAGCGCTGAACAGTTTGATCCTATTCTTGCTTCACCTCCTGTGTTGGTCCCTGTGCCACGCCTTGGTCTAGGGCCTTCATACCTGCTGGACTCTGCTAGCAGAAGCCACCATTTCCTGCTACCCGCCACCCCCCCCACACACCTATTATTCCCTACATCTGCTTCCTTTCAAAATGCCATGTTCCAAAATTGATTGCAGGCTTTTAACCCTCACCGATCAAGGCTTACATTTTCATTCTCAAGATGGCTCTCAAGAGGATCTTAAGAAGTAATCTGATGAGGTACATTCAAAAGATACTGTGTTTTGTGCTGGGGAGAGAATATTCAAGTCCCAACCTCAAAGAAGCTAACAGGAAACATAATCAAGCAAATAGTCAATGACTATGTAGCATGATAAATGTGATGGTGGGGGATGATAGAGTTTGCTTTTCCTACCTCAGAGTGTTATTTGGATCAAATAAGATTTGTATGAAGAAGCCTTTTTTCAGGTATAAAGTACTTTATTCAGGTTAGTTGCTGCAGATCAGTCTCTTCTGGCTACTTTGCTAGGGAGAGGAGAGGGAGGACCTTGTGCAGTCTGCTTATTGGTTTCCCCGTCTTGTGCTTCTGCATGGTCCATTGTGTCCTCCAGAATCTTTCTAAACTGTTTTAACTTTCCTTTACTACCATTAATACTGGTTCTATATTAACATTTTTTCATCTAGTGTATGTAGTTTATTCTGTTTCTATAACTTAGGGCAGTAAAAGAATTAATTGAGGGGGAGGGGTTTTGGCTTAGTTCTTCAGTAATATAATAGGAGAGGATAAACTGGACATCTGGGTTGAATATAGGTTTAGTTACTGGGTTAACTTTTAATATAAGTATTGATGAACAGTTGTTAATATGAAAATAGTTTTACTCCTTGAGGCTGCAATCATTTTTTTAAATCCTTAAGTACATTTAGAATTGCAAGTTGTAAGGTTATTGTAGAAATGGGCTGAAGTTTTATATACTACCTTATGATATGGTGGCAACTTGCTAGATTTCTTATACATTATTTGTGAATGCTCTGATACGCAATGGTTTGTTAGTAATAATAGGAAATAAAGTAACTGAATTCTTAGGCTGTAATTTGGTTGGGGTCTAAGAATCTACATTTTTAATATGGTGATTCCAGTCAAGTGGTTCAGCCATAAATTAGTAATAACAAACCAGCAAGAATTGGAACATCACTGTTTAGAATAGATTTTGAAAAGCTCTGGAAACAGGACGATTTTCTCAGGTGTTGTATTATTTAACTTGTGCTGTCCTCAATTAAAGAGAGTTGCTGGAACCGATAAAGAAAAAGATTTGGAATCTTTAAAGTTCAGAGTAGTTGTTCCAACCAAGCAAGGCCATTGAGGGGGAGGGCAGTTCAGAGTAGCTGACTTTGATTTTTAATACTAGGAAATTAATTTATAGTGCATTTGGACACAGTTTCAAGAGATATTCAAATAGCAAAGAGTAACTGAAGGTAGTTTGGGAAAGTGTAAAGGTGTTCTCAGTTGAGGGATGCTTTTGACATTTAGGGCCTGAGAGCCATGGTCTCTTACCATCTATGATGTGTGACACTGCAAAATCAAGAACTATTCCACTCATAACTTCAATAACATTGAGAAACCTTAATTAGGGATTGTTTTCAACTGTATGTAATAGAAGTCCAACTTAGTGGCTTACTCTGGTAGAGGGTTATTTACCTCACATCCTAGGTGATATAAGAGGCAGGCTGTGTACATAGCCGGTGTAGGGTTCCATATTGTTATTCAAGTCCTGGGAACCTTCTGTCTTCCTGCTTTACCATGCCTAAGGCATACCTTTCATCATCACTGTTTCTTTTTTTCTTTTTTTTTTGAGACAGAGTCTCACTCTGTTGCCCAGATAGAGTGCCATGGCATCAGCCTAGCTCACAGCAACCTCAAACTCCTGGGCTCAAGCGATCCTCCTGCCTCAGCCTCCTGAGTAGGTGGGACTACAGGCATGCGCCACCATGCCCGGCTAATTTTATATTTATATATATATATATATATATATATATTTTAGTTGTCCAGCTAATTTTGTTCTATTTTTTTTGTAGTAGAGACAGGGTCTTGCTCTTGTTCAGGCTGGTCTCGATCTCCTGAGCTCAAACGATCCGCCCGCCTCGGCCTTCCAGAGTGCCAGGATTACAGGCGTGAGCCACCACGCCTGGCCCATCATCACTGTTTCTAGATGGCTGCTTCACCTCCAGAAAAGGGAGCAGCAAGGCAGAAGTGGCCCTTAAGTAGGAAAGCAAAACCTAGTAATCCCCACCAGACATCACCTTGCCTCTCATTGGCTACAACTGCATTTGTTACCCGATAACCTCTCTTTGTAAGGGAGACTAAGAAAAATAGTTTTTAAGGTGGACACATTGCTTTCCCCCTCAAATTAGAGTTTTATACTTTATCAAAACGGGCAGAATGGATATGGTGTAATCAACTACCAGAAATGGTATGTACCACAGTAACCAGTAAATCTTTGAAAGGGGCTGGATCTGTGACAATTATTCTCAACTCTCTAATACCACCTATTTAAGTGAGAGTGCATATGGAGCCATCCCGAGGGGATTCCCCTAGGCTGCTGTCAACCTTATCACTCTGTTTTTAAATTTTTCTTGATGTTAATAGCCAGCTCCTTTCTCAGAGGTGAAATATAATGATTCACTTTTAATTTCCTTATTTATTTCTGTTTGCTTATGCAGATCCACTTTGACAAATGGATTTAGATTTTCTTTCACATTCCAGTAAATGTTTTTTTAAACTTTTTTGCAGACTTTTCAGTTTGTAGCCTTACTGTTGAGCTGTTGCATTTTGACTGACGTTTTTACATCTCATACAGGTTATATTCTTGAATTTCATGGTCCAGAAGGAACCGGAAAAACAGAAATGCTTTATCATTTAACAGCACAATGTATACTTCCAAAATCGGAAGGTGGACTGGAAGTAGAAGTCTTATTTATTGATACAGATTACCATTTTGATATGCTTCGGCTTGTTACAATTCTTGAGCATAGACTATCCCAAAGCTCTGAAGAAATAATAAAATACTGCCTTGGAAGACTTTTTTTGGTATATTGCAATAGTAGCACCCACTTACTTCTTACACTGTATTCACTAGAAACCTTGTTTTGTAGTCACCCCTGTCTCTGCCTTTTGATTTTGGATAGCCTGTCAGCTTTTTACTGGATAGACCGTGTCAATGGAGGAGAGAGTGTTAATTTACAGGAGTCTACTCTGAGGAAATGTTCTCAGCTCTTAGAGAAACTTGTAAATGAGTATCGCTTGGTTCTTGTTGCAACAACACAAACTATAATGCAAAAAACCTCAGACTCACCAGAAGGACCTTCTGCCTATAAACGCCCATGTGATGTGGATGTAGACTACAGACCCTATCTCTGTAAGGCATGGCAGCAAGTGGTAAAGCACAGAATATTTTTCTCCAAACAAGATGATTCTAAAAGCAGCAACCAATTTTCATTAGTTTCACGTCGTTTAAAAAGTAATAGTTCAAAAAAACTTTTTTTTATTATTGGAGAAAGTGGGGTTCAATTTTATTGATATACATCATAAAATAGTCCTTTGCAGGATATTATGCAAGTCTTAAAAAGTTTTCTGTAAGCTAAAGTGATTTGATTGTAAAGTTTTAAACTCTAGGTGAATTAACATAACAGTATTTCTTAAACTAGGCTGTTGAAGATGAATCAAAGTGATATTAACAATTAAACTTTGTATTAAGCTTTTTAAAAACTAAATAAATAATATGTACATATTTCAGCCTAAATAAAATGGACTTTTATAACTTTGTGTCACATTTTTGGAATTGAGTTAAGTATTTGTTTAGGAAAGTTTAAATGCATTTCTAATCTCTTACGTAACTCCTGGGATTTTGTAAAATGTTTCTGTAGAGCTGTTTCTTCTATATCCCAAGGGATGAAAACAAGGATATACCTACTCGTCTGTCTTTCACACCAAAAACTATGGAATGATGGCATTTTGATTTGAGTTACACTGAATTTGAAGATGGAGTTGCATTATGGTTGGGTTTCTGTATAATTTTTAAAACACAGGGAAATAAGATATTCACAAAGAACTCTATGAAGTTTGTTTTGAAGTATTCCTCCCCTTATTAAGTGCTAGACAAATGCTGAAACTATCTTAGAACTGTATGTTACTACTATTTTCTTACTATTTCGAATGATCAGACGTACCTTGACATGAACTGAATCATTTCCAACTGAGACCTGGGCAGTGGTAGTGAGAATGGGGAGCATGTACTTCATGGGGGTACAGGGTAATGGATTGTGGTAGAGGAAGGAAGTTTCAGGAATTCTATAATATTTATACATTTTAATCCAGGAAAAGATTAAATTATATCAATATTTGATACTCAGATTGACCCCAGCAGTCTCCTTCAATCTGTATGTATGTCAGAATGTCATGTCAGGCATGTTATCTGAGTTACTTTGTGGGAAAAGTGGAAGGGATTTACAGTTGTCTTGCGTTTTTGTTCATTTATGTGTTACCTATTCAATTAGAACTATTTAACTGTAAATTCACTTATCTAGCAAAGATCCTTTTTATGGGTTTAAAAAGAATCCTGCAAAGAAACCAAGATTAAAGATAATATTCTTCATAGTGCAGGCATAGCAGATACAGCATATGCTGTCTGTGCCCCACCCCTGTGCCCCGGGCCTACTCTGGTTCACCCGCAGTTTCCAGAAATCCAGGACTTCTGAGGATGTGTTCTGGATGCCAGAGGCTGCTGGGCTGCATGTGATGCAGGCAGGGCACTCCCTAACCAATGAGGAGCAGGATTTGGTATATAAATACCCTGGTTTCCTCAGCTCTCAGTGACAGGACACTGAGGTATTTCTCAGAGTACCCCAGTGCAATAGAGTCCCAGTTGCTTATAGCAATAATCCGTTCATTAGCACATGGTTTAGTGCCTTCCTCCCTTCCATCTCTCACTTCCCACTCTGTCATGGGGCCTCCTGGGATCATCTCATAAGCAAGAAATCCTTGTCTAGGGACTACATTTGTGGAGGGGTGAGGAGGAATTGAACTGTAAACAGACAATAAAAAGTCACCAGACTAACAGCACTCCTACAGTATTTGCCCTTCAGCCCCACTAAGAAATTAAAAACAATGGCATTCTAATGGCAGTCAAGTTATGTTGGATCACATTTGTTTTCACACCCACGTGCTCTCACTAAATAATAGTTTTACCATAAATATAAGTTTAAACATTTTATAGTTATCCTTTTTCAATTTTTATTTGTGTGTATTTTTATTAATATTACATGCAATACATGTTAAACATAAGTAATTAATATTTGTAAGTTGGGGGAATATACTTATTCCCCCATCATTGTGTGTGATTAGTAAAATTGAGACTCTTGCTCTCCAAGTAGAGTACTACTCCTTTCAGCTCTTAAGATATAAATGTTAGTTACCTTCCCTCTCAAACTCGAGTCTAGTGAAGTGTATGTGTGGGACAAGTGTATATGAAAAACTTAGCAGCTCTTAGTGGAATTCTACCCTTGACTATGATAGGATTTTCCATTTCTCCGTTGTATAAATGAAGTGTTAATTTAATGGACTGTTGTTCATAGATTTATAACTTATTCCTTTGGAACATGATTAAAAAATAATGAACTTTCATATTAAATTATCAATTATATATTAATGTGTCAGACCAAAGACTTAGTTATCTTAAAAACATTTGTTATCTGACCTGTTGGAAGGAATTAAGAATGCTGGTTAATAAAAAATTCTTTCAAACTAAAAGTTATACTAATGGGACTTTGTGAACACTGTAGAAATTTTAATACTTGTAAGAAGAATCAGCCTTAAAGAGAAAGAGATCAAAATGGTGCATTGTAAGTTACATAGATAGCAGGTGCCAGGGATGCTGGATAGAACTAAAAGAATAATGAAAGTGAGTGATTACCAGTCTTAGAATTCTATTTATCCCATTTATTTATTCTATTTACCTGCCAAAAACAAAACAAAACAAAAAACAAAATGAAGATCATAAAGTACCTTTCTTCTTAGGGTCATTGTGAGAATCTAGAGAAAATGCATGTGGGAAATAGCTCAGACATAACATTTAATAAATGCTATACAAAATTAAGATACTGCTTACCATATCACTTGCTTCGAACATATAGTTTTCAGTTTTTAACTATTAAATTATTATTCAAAAAATTTTGATGCAGACTATTATATGTGGGTTATCTAAGAATGAGGGTGAAATAAAGGCATTTTCACATGAATAAAAACAGACTTTACCACCAAAATTGCTTCCCTAAAGGAAGTTCTAAAAGATATTCTCTAAGGAGGAAAATTATCCCAGAAAGTCTGAGATGTAAGAAGTAATGATGAGTAAGGTAAATGACAAGCACTTGAGTAAATCTAAATCAATATTGACAGTATAAAACAATAAAAATATCTAATTCTGGGGGGAGGGAAACATGATATACAGTAAATTTGGCCAGGTGCAGTGGCTCACACCGATAATCCTAACACTTTGGGAGGCCAAGGCAGGAGGATCACTTGAGGCCAGGAGTTCAAGATCAGCCTGAACAAGAGCGACACTCTGTCTCTACAAAAAATAGAAAAAATGAGCCCGGCATGGTGGCGCGTGCCTATCTGTAGTCCCAGCTACTCAGAAGGCTGAAGCAGGGAGATCGCTTGAGCCCAGAAGTTTGAGGTTGCAGTGAGCTATGATGGTGTCACTGCACTTCAGCCTGCGTGAGAGAGCAAGACCCTGTCTGTAAAATAAATAAATTTCTTCAAGTTACAGTGTCTGTTATTTAACCTTTCCATCAACAGATGCCCTGTTCAGCAGGATTCCAGCAAGGATCCATGGGACACCAAGGCCTCATCCTCTCAGACTAGGTGCTTCGTACTAGCACCAGTCCCACTGTATTCCAGCTGACTCCTGGCATAGGAAGGGGGAGCGGGGACGGGAAGGTAAAAATGTACATGGTGAGTGCCTACAATCTGGACCTCCCCCTTTGTGGTGGAGGTCTAGATCTACTTTATTCTGAGATGTTTTTAGGGCCATTTAGAGGAGCAGTAAATCCTAGGTTTGCTAAATTTTTCCTAGGGTTGTTATTGCATTATTCTAAATTGCTAGGAAGAGAGGAAAGAAGTAAGGTCGACCAAGCATTGCTGCAGTTAGAGTGGTAGTTTCTCTGATCAGCTGAATATTCTCCTTTTAAATCTCTTGTCTGCACCAACCCCTCACACACTATATGAAAGCAATTTAGATAAAATTTCTCCATATATAAAGGACACTTGCTCCCTCCAGCCCAAAGCTTGGGCATTCTTAGGCAACTAAGAATCTCGTGGAGGTGTTTGAGGGGCTCCCTCTTGATGTGCAGTGGTCTTATAGGGCTCCATCATAGCAGAAGAACATTTAAAATACTATGCTCCTCCAGTGAACTGTCCTAAAGTGTTGGTTGCTTGGCATTTGGAGCATCTGGGAGGTGAGCTTTCCACAACACCTTGGGGCTGATCAACTTGGGGGTGAGAGCCGAGGACGGAGGCTCATAAATGGCACACCTTCAACCTTAAACATGTCCTTAGCTTGGTAGGCAAAGGAGGCAATAAAGGGAAAGATGAGAAATAAGATGTCTAAAATTGAAACAATTGAAGGAAGACTGCCTCCCGAGACACTGGCTCGATTTATGACTAAAAATTATGGTGCCTCATCTTGTGAATTTTTGACTCATTGGACCAACGCCACAAAAAATGAAATTAGTTTGACTTGGCCCAAATGGGGCTCATTCAGGATCCCCAAAGTGGCTTATTCATGTGCACAATTGGAAAGAGTCGGCTCAAGAATTATGGAGGTGAACCGCAAGATCTTGGAAATTTTCCCAACTGGAAAAATTATCCCAGGTTTCCACTGCCTCACCTTCTCTCCCTACCACTCCTTCCCCTATTTCTCCTCTTGAACCTGCCTATCCCTTGCTCTCAAAACTGCCTTGCCCAGACCTTCTTTATTCCCTTCACCACCCATAGCAGTTTTAGCCGCACCTTTAGGGAGAAATCTAATCCGAGGAGAGAATCTTCAATAGCCTATCCCCCCTGGACTAAACTCAGAGCTCTTATTAAAGAATTTCCAGATCTTACCCAGGATTCTGGGGAAGGTTTTGCTAAGGAGTTGAGTCTAACTGTAAGAACTTATGAACCTGGCCCCTCAGGTCTCTGTCAGTGGGTTCACATGTTAGTATCTGAAAGAAAAGCAAAGGAATGGATACTGAAGGTTGAATGGAAAGATCTGCTAAGCGATTTTAATGAGCGACAGCTGAGGACCGAGGGCAGACTCAGGAATTAGCAAATCATTTAGTACAAGTAACACCCCAGATATTTCCTAAGACCACCAATTGATCTAAAGTCCTGCATTACTGTAAACAGACACCAAAAGAGACTGTGCTGGACTATTTTGAAAGATTTGGAAAGGTTTTCAAACAATCCGGGAGTGAATGAAGAGAGTCTAAGGAATCATCAGAATGATTCTTTATTAAATTCAACCTTCCTTAACAGATTAGATGAGCAGTTCGCCAGGTCAAATTGTACCAAATAAATTGGGATTCTGTGCACACTTTGGACCTAGTGAACCTTGTTGATAAATTGCCAAGAGTTATGCAGCAAAAGAAGATAATGAAGCCATTAAAATGAATTTACAGCTTGAACAACTTACTGGTCAGGTTACCCGATCTAAACAGAAGCCTCGCTTTCAAAAGGAAACTTCAGAAACATCTAAAGGTGTCTGTTATTGCAAGAAACCAGGTCATCTTAAAGAAAAGACTGCAGGGCCGGGCGCGGTTGCTCACGCCTGTAATCCTAGCACTCTGGGAGGCCAAGGTGGGTGAATCGCTCAAGGTCAGGAGTTCAAGACCAGCCTGAGCAAGAGCGAGACCCCATCTCCACCAAAGATAGAAAGAAATTATCTGGACAACTAAAAAAATATATACAGAAAAAATTAGCCAGGCATGGTGGCGCATGCCTGTAGTCCCAGCTACTCGGGAGGCTGAGGCAGAAGGATCGCTTCAGCCCAGGAGTTTGAGGTTGCTGTGAGCTAGGCTGACACCACGGCACTCTAGCCCGGGCAACACAGCGAGACTCTGTCTCAAAAAAAAAAAAAAAAAAAAAAAGATAAGACTGCAGAAAGCTAAAATGGCCACAGAAACAAAAAAAAAAAAAAATGAAACAGAGAAAGGAGAAGAGGAATGGGGGGTTCTGAGGAAATAAAAGCCTTTTCCCTTCCTCTTAGGTAATACTCTGGGAGAAATGAAGATATATGTAAATGGAGAACAAACTAAAGCATTAGTTGACATGGGGGCTAGTACCCTTTCTGGTCTCAACCCCACCTTTTAAAGAGCCCTCTTCCTTGGACTAATCAAACAGTTCAAGTGGTAGGTGTATCTAATCAATAGTGACTGTATACAAACCACAACTTTTGCCTTTCCAATTAGGAAATTCAGATGGACATTATTCTTTCCTTTTGGTGCTTTCCATACCAATACATCCTACAGGAAGAGATTTTATGGAACTTTATAATGCTCATATTTCCATCTCTAAATGAGGGGAAATGTCTTTGGAAATGATTGAAAGGACTGACTGACAGTGATCAGAAATTTTGATTCAGATGATCATTGATATTTAATCATCAAGTGTTAAGACAAAAAGAACTTCATACTTTTTAAACCAAATTCCTATTTATGGTCCCAATCATCTACCAACCTAGGGAAAATTTTAATGGCATGCCAATACAGATACAGGCAGATCCAAATAAACCACTTCCTAATATAAAGCAATATCCATTAAAACAGGAACACTAACAGGAATAAACCAATAATCAAAGATTTTATTGACAAAGGATTGATTATCCCTTGCACCAGTCCTTGTAATACTCCCATTCTCCTAGTATGAAAACCTAATGGGAAAGGATGGAGATTTGTACAAGATTTGAGAGCCATTAACAATATTGTGATTCCCTGTCACCCAGTAGTTCCATACCCCCACAGTCTTTTGTTCATTATTCCTGTATGCAGTGACTATTTCACTGTAGTTGATTTATGCCGTGCCTTTTTTTAGCATACCAGCAGACCCTGACAGTATTTGTTTGCCTTTACCTGGGATGACCATCAATATACCTGGACTGTTATGCCTCAAGGTTACACTGAACGTCCAACTTATTTTTCCCAGATATTAAGGGCTGACGTGGCTGAACTAAATTTTGCAAAAAGAGCTCTACTACAATCGATAGATGATCTCTTGTTACGCTCTGCCAATCTGCAAGATTGTAAAAACAATTCCCTATAATTGCTGGAACAATTAACAAAAAGAGATCATAAGGTATCCAAAGAAAAACTCCAGTTTTGCTTAACAGAAGTAAACAATTTGGGACTTTTTTTTTTTTTTTAAGACAGGGTCTTGCTCCGTCACCCAGGCTAGAGTGCAGTAGCATGATCATAGCTCATTGCAGCCTCAAACTTTTGGGCTCCGGTGATCCTCCTGCCTCAGCCTCCCAAGGAGCTAGGACTACAGGCACACATTACCATGCCTGGATAATATTTTTATTTTTGTAGAGATGGAGTCTCACTATGTTGCCCAGGCTGGTCTTGAATTCCTGGCCTCAAGCCATCCTCCCACCTCAGTTTCCAAAAGCGCCGAGATTACAGGTATGAGCCACCGCACCTGGCCTGGGACATTTAATTTCTAAGGGGGGACTACATATAAATCTGGATCAAGTAAAACTATAATTCTTGCATACCCCATTTCAAAAACTACAAGATAGTTAAGAGGATTTCTGGGTTTAGCTGGCTACTGCTGTAGCTGGATCCCCAATTTTTCTCTCATGGCACAGCTTTTATATATTTTGTTGAAGGAAAATCAACCTGACCCCTTACATTGGACATTGGAAGGACAAATAGCTACATATGAAATGAAAGAAAATCTTATTAACCCCCCCCCCCTTTGGGTCATCCAAATTATCAGCTGCCATCTTTCCTTTTTGTTCATGAAAGCCATGGCAGTGCCCTGGGTATTCTAACCCCAAAACATGGAAGACAGTATAGACCTATTGGTTATTATATTCAGCAATTAGACTCTTTGCACGTGGGCTGCCCCCTTGTCTGAGGGTCATTTCAGCTGTTGCCATCTGGTTAAGGCCACTCAAGAAATCGTGATGGAAGCTCCCTTGATTGTATACATACCTCATTCTGTAGAAGCTCTTTCAAATTCACATAATTCACAACGCTGCTCTGTTAACAGAATGGCTTCTTACAAAGTGCTTTTATTCTCTGCTTCACATATTCCTCCCTGCTCTGTAAAACTCTTAATCCTGCAACATTACTTCCTGAAGCAACCAATGAGATACTCCTTGACTATTTTACTAACAGAACAGCTACTGATGCCCAGACACGATTTACAGGAGACACCACTGGAAAATGCTGGTGTTTTCTGGTTTACTGATGGATCATATCTAAAGGATGAGTCTGAGAAATACTGGGCAGGCTATGCCATTGTACATTATGGAAAGCAATCCCTTACCAAAAGTAAACTCAGCACAATTAGCAGAGTTAATGGTGCTCACCAGAGCATTTCAATTTGGCAAAAATCAAATGGCTAATATTTACAGTGACAGCCCTTTGGTGTAGCTCATGATTTTGGAATGTAATGAAAGCAATAAGGATATTTAACCTACTCTGGACAACCCATCAAACATGGCTCTCAGGTTTCTGATCTCCTGGAAGCCATCCAGTTACCACGCCTCCCCACCCTCACCCCACACACACACCAAAGGCTATTATTAAGATTCCTGGACCTTTTAAATTTGACTTTCTGGAGAGTAAAGGAAATCATTTTGCTTGTGCAGTAGCCAAACAGGTTGCTTCAACACCAATATTGGATGAAACTATAAAGGTGGCTATGTTTAAAATAAGGTCTATCAAAAAGGAGATCTGAGAAGCTCAAGGAAAGGCTTCAGAGAGGGAAAAGCCGATATAGCTAACCGAAGTGGGGGTGCTTCTCCCCTGCTGGTATCTTATGGACCCAATTACAGACTTATTTTGCCTATGTGATTTTAATTTTCTATGCTGCAGCATGTCTGTGAGCTCAGTCACTGGGGACCTGAGAAAATGATTGCTTAGGGAAAACAATACTACTGGAAACCTGCACCCATAATAGCTCATAAGGTTTATACAAAGTGTCTAATATGTCCTAAACATAATCCAGGGAAGCCTCTTCATGGATCCCAAGGGCATTTTCCTTTGCTCACTGTCCTTGCAATGTTTGGCAAATGGATTTTATTCAGTTATCTCCAGCCCAAGGTTATAAATATGTGTTGGTTATGATTGGCATGTTTCCTTACTGGGTAGAAGCATTTCCTTGCAGAAGAGCCACAGTGCAAGCAGTAGGGAAATATTTATTAGAGCAGATAATTCCCTCTTGAGGGATTCCTTCCTAATTATGTAGCATTAAGGGAACTCATGTTATGGAAGAACCAGTCTACTCAATTTGTAAAATCTAGTCCATATTCCAATATTTTCATTGTGCATACCATCTGCAGTCTTCTGGATTACTTGGCCCAAGGCTCTTCCATTGGTTTTGCTTAACCTAAGAGCAACTTCTTTTGGAAAACATCAATTATCTGCATATGAGATAATTATAGGTTGACTTATGAGATTGGATGGAGGGTGTGAACCAACCTTATTGAAAGGAGATATACTCCATTGCTATCAAGGCTTAACTAAATTTCTCTCCCCAAAAAACTAGATAAATAAAAGACTCTTTTTACAGCACAGTTCCAAGATACGAGGATCTTAAGTATCATGGTCTCCAGCCAGGAGACTTTTATAGGAAAAGATATCAGCTAAAGGACACTCTCGAATCTTGTTGGAAAGGACCTTACCAGGTACTGTTGAATAATCATTGTGCAGTTAAACTTGAAGGAGTTGACTCCTGGATTCATATTTCTCATTTTAAAAAGCCTCCTGACCCTCCTCCTAAATGGACTTCCCAACCCATCATTGATACCAAATTTAAATTGACCAGAGTACAATCACTAGGACAAGAAGAAGAAGACACCTGAGGTAGTCAGCTATTCCCAAGAGTCTGGACCAAGCCAGTACACCATAATCATCATCTTCACTCTTATCCTGTTATCCATTGTGGTACCCTATGTTAGCTGAGTCACCAAATTCCGTCACACTCCTATTAATCTTATTCTGATCAAAGACCACTCCAAGTGACATAGAGATTATACCTTGACTCCTAAATGGATCATTAGCTCCCTGTGGTATGGGCCTTTATTTCACCCAGATTTTGTCATCTTCATTATTCTGTCTCCCCTTCAAAATCAACTGCCCCACCCAGTTGCCTTCATTCACGGAGAAACATTATTGTCCAATTCTTTCAATCCTTAGCTTCTTCAGGAAACCTATCAGAATGTTGGATCTGCTGCAACTGCCCCCACTGGATTCTTTGCAAGAAATAACGATCCTGTAATTGTGCCAGTCTACAACTTTTCCAACGGTTCCTAACTTTACTGTTACTCACACCAGAAAACCCCCAGATAACATGTATCAAGTGTTAGTCCTTACCCATCGACCTTCTGTCCCGTGTTTCTTCTTAACCCCCCACCCCACTAGAACCATTGCTCAGATCACGGGACCAAGGGTATAACTCCTTTTCAGCCTACAGCCACCAAATCCAAACCCTGTATAACAGCAGCACAGTCCTTTACCTGCTTCAGTAACGCTGCCTTTTTTCCATCCCTTCATCCCTCGCCTGTCTGCAAGAAGTATATTATAATTGAACTGACCCCCATTCCAAACAACCACTCTACCAATATCATAAGACTAATAACCTCTGTTTCTAAGGAATACCCACCGATCTCCCTGTTTGCAACACCAATTTCTCATCCAATCCTTGGTCCTTGTCCTACGGTGATCCCTGGTTCAATCCCATTCTCCAAAAAATATCTCAAAATGAATCCTTAAATTTTAGGAATTTATCTGGACTCTTGTGTGCCCTGCCCCCCGCACTTATGTTTTTGTCTATAGAGCTCGACACAACCTCAGGTCTCACGAATGTCTCGACAGCTGGTGAATGGGATAAGTCTGCCTTTTGAGATACTTAAATATGACCATCGCCATCCTACAAGTAAACCATAGTCCCCAGCCCGGCTCATACTGTAGACATAGAAGGGCCCTTTCTATTATAGATAATTACCGTGTTGACAGCTGTTGATACTTTCAAGGATGTGATTTACTGGGAGGGATCGACCCCCAGTGAATGGGCTAGGTTTGGGAGAATATTAGGATCCATCCTGGCTGGGATTTGGTAGTGCTTGGAATGAATACATGATTAGACATCTTTCTCATGCTGTCAGTAGAATTGCTCGTTTCACTGCTCGAGCCATTAGGGCCTAACACTGATCTTTAGATTTCCTTGCTCATGTCGTTGCCCTAGATAACCACATTGCAATGGATTACCTCCTCACTGCACAAGGCGGTATGTGTGCTGTCCTGACTACCTCATCTGCATTTGGGTAAATGCCCCCTGCCAGGTTGAATTGGAAGCTTCCAAAGTCTTAAGATTACCTAAGTCCCTGAAAGGAGTACCCTCAAAGGGCCCCTTTGGCTAGTTAGACTTCCAATTCTCAGACCTTTTTATCTGGCTGTTTTTTATAGCATTGGTTCCCTCTGTTCTACCCTGGAGTTTTTAGTGATCCTTCTACTAGGTGTAGGCATTTGGCTCCTCTTTAAGGTTATTCTAGACTGTTTTAACAGGTACCTACCTATATGAAAAACCGACCAGAATCATGCTGGCCCAAAACCTTGAAACTTTAAATTCACTCTTGGATGTTGATTCTAACTGGCCATCTGGTCTACTTGTGAACGGAGCTGAGCGCTCTCTGCTCACTCAAAGTTACATGTGTACCCTGTGCCTGACTTTGGGCTTCTCTTAGCTGTCTGTTCCATTCTACCTCCTGGACCTGACAAATGAGAATGTGATGAGTCATTTCTTAATTATCTTTATCTCAATGGACCTCTCAGTTACTCGTTGTATTGTTGATTATTTTTCTAATGTTTCTAAATTGCAAATGCTGCAAAAGTAAGAAATGCCACCGAAAAAATAGAACTTCAGTTAAAGTTATGGTAGTTCATCGATTTGAAATAGCAGACATGCAATGTAGTCAAAGCAGCCTTCTATTGCCTGTTTTGTCCACCATACTCTTTCCTCTATTTCTGACCAAGTGAGGAGGGCTTTCTGTTTTAATTTTTAACCCCAAAGTTTGTGAAAAGGACATCAAATTGGGAATTCCTCTGCCTGACTGACCGTCACCTCCAAGAAATAGCTCTTAAGGAGATGATTCTAATCGCAATGACATGGGAACATTTGCATCCTCACTGACAGATCAGGTGATGGCACTTCATATAAGGAAAAAAGTAGATCAAGAGCATTTCAGAATTCCAGTTTGATCGCCTATACCTTATGATTCTAAACAAACAAGCCTTGTCCACTTCAAATCCCTCGAATTGTATTATTTGGTCGTCAAAGCCCTCCTCTGGAGGATTTCAGCCAATAGCAGGGAATTGTCAGAAAAAGGAAAATTTGAAGGAAAAATTTAAAAAGTGGCCCAAGACAGCTGCAGTTTGGACATACAGGTAATAGAAACTAGACCTATGAACTAAAGCTGAACTGTGGCCTGCAAGGCTGCAGTCTGGCAGGTATTTCACTGACATGTACTGCTTACAGCCTTCCCTATCAGATGAAGTGTAAAGGTAGGAGATAATCAGTCATCCCTCTCCAGACCCTAAGACACCTGCCTGCTCATTAACCTTTCACTCTATGTACATTAACCACGTATTTGCTTTATCTTATGTACAGTATCACTGGGCACCAATCAGAATTGTAAGAATATCACCTTTGCTTCACGATCTCCTCCTATTTCTTTTTCTTTTTTTTTCCCTTAGTGATTGGGGTCTTGCTGTATTGCCCAGGCTGTCCTCGAACTCCTAGGCTCAGGTGATCCTCCTGCCTCAGTCTCCCGAGTAGTTGGGACTGCAGGCACTTGCCACCATGCCCAGCTCCCCTTCTCCCATTTCTATATAACCGGAATGTATAAATACTGGGTCATGTAGCCCACTCAGGGACACATTCTTGATTTGCACTGAGTCTGTGTTTCCCAGGCTGTTGGTCCCCAAGCTTGGCTCAGAATAAAACTCACTTTAAGTTTTGTTAAGTTATAGTGACTGCTATTAAACCATTTAGTCAACATATGTAAATGGACCAAGTACTCCAGTTAAAATGACAGTTTTATACTGGATTTTAAAAATACACAGTTGACTATTGTAAAGAGCCACATCTAGACATAATATGGGAAACTTGACATTAAAGGAATGGGAAAAGATCCTCCATGAAACATGAATCAAAAGAAGGATGACTCTAGGTGCAGTGGCTCACGCCTGTAATCCTAGCACTCTGGGAGGCCAAGGCTGGAGGACTGCTTGAGCTCAGGAGTTCAAGAACAGCCTGAGAAAGAGTGAGACCTCGTCTCTACAAAAAATAGAAAAATTAGCCAGGCATGATGGTATTCACCTGTAGTCACAGCTACTGGGGAGGCTGAGGCAGGAGGATCGCTTGAGCCCAGGAGTTTGAGGTTGTGGTGAACTACTATGATGCCACTGTACTCTAGCCAGGGTGACAGAGCAAGACTGTCTCCAAAAAAAAAAAAAAAAAAAAAAAAGATGGTATAATTTCTAGGCAGTAGTATGAATTTTGAAATTCAACTAAATTTTGGTACCATATCAACTACAATATAGGTTTTTAAAATAACATTTAAGGACTATGGCAGGATCAGATTTGCAGTAGATTGTTATAAATTTTTGAGAAAATTTGGTGATAATATGAAGGAAAATGCTTTATTGGTAAAGTTAACTTATGTATATTAAGGGATGATGAGGTAAATATGCTGCACTTAATTATGATGTTAAGTTAAAATGCAGTTTAATTATTTGCTTAAAAGAAGGATGGTATACATATAGTAATATCAGACAAAAGAGATCTTAAGGTAAGAAGCATTACTAGAGGTAAAAATAAAAGATAAAACTTTAAATTCACCAGGATAATGTAGAGTTCACAGGACTATAAAGGGAATAGATATATTCAGAACCATTTTGGGAGATTTTAACACTTGTGAGTAATTGTTAGAAGTAAACAAACAAACAGAAGTCAATAGGGATACTAAAGAATGAACAACCACCCATCAAGTACAGAATGCATTATTTTCAAGCATGCCTGTATCATTTTTAGTGATAATATACAGGCCATAATCTGTGTCAACAAAATTCAAAGGATTGAAATCACAGAGTAAGTTCCTCAATGACAATAAATTAAACTAGGAATGGGTAACAAACAAATAATTAGAAAATCTGCATATATTTTGAAATTATGGAATAAACTTAAAAATAAAATACAGATTAAAAAATATTACAATAAAAAAGATAAAAATAGGCCGGGCGTGGTGGCTCACACCTGTAATCCTAGCACTCTGGAAGGCTGAGGCAGGAGGATTGTTTGAGCTCAGGAATTTGAGGCCAGCCTGAGCAAGAGCGAGACCCCGTCTCTACTAAAAATAGAAAGAAATTAATTGGACAACTAAAAATATATAGAAAAAAAATTAGCTGGGCATGGTGGCGCATGCCTGTAGTCCCAGCTACTCGGGAGGCTGAGGCAGTAGGATCGCTTGAGCCCAGGAGTTTGAGGTTGCTGTGAGCTAGGATGACGCCACGGCACTCTAGCCCGGGCAACACAGTGAGACTCTGTCTCAAAAAAAAAAAAAAGAAAGGCTAAAAAAATGAGCTAAATAAGCACTTATTTCAAGAAGAAAATGAATAGCAAATTAAATCCTTTTCCTCCAATAGGAAAAATGTAATAATAAAAGCAGAAATTCATAAAATAAGAAACAAGTGTAGAAGAGGATCAACAAAGCCAATTGTTGGCTTTTTGAAATGGCTACTAAAACTGATAGCTCCCTGGATAGATCAAGAAAGGCAAAAAAGAAAAAAAGACAAATAGAATCAGAATTGAAAAAGGGAACACCACTACAGATTCTACTGACTTTCAAAACTAAGATATTAGAAATAACTATGCTAAAAAAATTTTTTAAATGGTGAAATGGGCAAAGGAGTTGAAAAAAACATAGCTTTTGAAAACTAGCACAAGAAGACATTTTACAAACCTGAATAGTCCACAACTATTAAATTAGATCAAATTCAAGAGCTAAGAAAACTCAGGCTCTGATGGCCTTGCCAATCAGTTCTACAAAACATTTGAGGAAGAATAGTATCAATTTTACATGAATTCTTTCAGAGAATAGAAAAAGAGGGTCAGACTGCAGTTCATTTTATCAGACTACCAAAACTATACCAAAACTGGATAGACATTATATAGCTAAAGTAAGAGAGTATGATATTGGTACAAGGAAAAACAAATAGTTTCAGAACAAACCCATGCATATATGGACCTTAATATTATACTTTTTTTTTTTTTTGGAGACAAGAGTCTTACTCTGTCATCCCAGCTAGAGCGCAGTGTCATCATCATAGCTCACTGCAACCTCAAACTCCTGGGCTCAACCGACACTCCTGCCTCAGCCTCCTTCCTGAGTAGCTAGAACTACAGGTGCATACCACAACTCTGCTAATTTTTCTATTTTTTGTAGGCACAGGGTCTCGCTATGTTGCTCAGGCTGGTCTTGAAGTCCTGGGCTCAAACAATCCTCCCACCTTGGCCTCCCAAAGTGTGCTGGAATTACAGACATGAGCCACCATGCCCAGCTGAAAGGTACTTTTTTTTTGTCTCCCCTTCCCCTCCCCTCCAGAAGTACTTCTTAAAACAGAACCAATGAGCAATCATAATGGAAAAAGGATATATCTGACTGCATTATACTTAGAATTTTTACTCATCAAAGATAGCATAAACAAAATGAGACCCTGCCCCCACAAAACATAATTTTCTGGACTGACTAGGAGGAAGGGCATTCCAAGCAGAAGGAACAGGATGGGCAAAGGCACATAGATGTGATGGAACATGTTGGGATTTTAATCTAGGAGAGCAACAGGATCACATTGATTTGTTCTTTGAACATTCGTGTCCCATACAGTCCTAGGTGGTGGAGATGACACCATTGCAAAAAACCAATCCCTGATTTCACGGCACTTACATTCTCGTTAGGGATATAGACGTGGAGTAAATGAATATACAATATGTGTATGGCTAAGCACAAAGCAAGAAATGCGAGTAGAGAGGGACCAGGCAGTGCTAGTTCAGACAGGGTGGGCAGGGAAGGCCTCTCTGACCAGGTGACATTTGAGCAGGACTCTATGGAGTGAGGGAGCCAGCCTATCGAGTGGATGGGAGAGATCATGTGGGCGATGGGAGTTGCAGGTGGGAAGACCCAGTGGCAGGAGCAAGTTTGGTGTGAGCTTGGTGCGACTAAGGAGCAAGAGTGGGGGTGGGGTGTGGTGGCGTTGGTAGGAGATGAGGTGGGTGAGGTAGCGGAGGACTCAGTCATGTTCTCACAGAGGACCTTGTGGGCCACGGCAGGGAGTGGAGATCTCATTCTAGGTGGGATGGGAAGTGTTTGCTGAGGGTGCATGGCGAAAGACAGACACTAGATGACTGGAAGATTTTCACCCAAGCAACTGGGAGCATTGCAGTGAGGATGTGCTGAATCTCAGAAGCCTGTTAGACCTCCAAGGGGAGCTGTTGAGCAGACAGCTGGATCTGTGTCTGGAACTCAGAGGAGGGGTCAGAGCAGCAGGTGTCTGTGCAGAGCAGAGGGGATGTTGAAAGACCAGGGACTGGATGAGACCCTCAAAGAAGGGAGTGCACAGAGAGAAGTGCACAAGCACGAGCCCCATGGCTCCCCAACCTCCTGGCTCTAGCGCATGGAGACAGCAGGGCCAGCAGAAGGCACCGAGGACTGACTGGCCGGCCAGGGAGATAAAAGGAAAACCGAGAGAGCTGAGTGTCCTAGAATTGAAGGGAAGCAACACTCACAAGGAAAACGGAGTGATCGACTGTATCCAATGCTGCCAAGACGCCCAGTAAGACGAAGACCAGAAGCTCCACCCAATTTGATGGCTGGAAGGGAGCACGTGGATGACCTCGGCATGCCCTGGGTTCATGGGTGTGTGGCCTGTGCAGGTGTACAGGGCCCCACTCTCAGCAGGGTCCTGCAATTGCTCTAATGCTCTTCGGTGACTGTCTTGAAAATCTTACTGGCTTTTTGCAGTGAATAGGGACCCTCTCCCATGAGATATGTCCACCCAGAAGGTGACCTTATTTGGAATAAGAGTCTTTGCCGATGTAGTTAAGGTAACGAACTTGTGAGGAGGTCATATTCGATTAGGGAATGCCCTAAATCCAGTGGCGAGTGTCCTAATAAGTGAACAGAGGGGAAAAAGATGCAGAGAGTTGGTGATGGGAAGACAGAGGCCAAGATTGGAGCGATGTGTCACAGGCCGCTGTGCGCCAAGGGTTTCCTGGAGCCACCAGAAGCTGGATGAGAGGGTGGAACAGATTCCCCCTCAGAGCCTCCAGAAGGAACACACCCTGCTGATGTCTTGATTCATGTCATCTGACCCCTAGAGATGTGAGAGAATAACTTTCTGTTGTTTCAAGCTGGCCAGTTCATCGAAATTTGTTGCAATAACTCTAGGAAACAAATACAGTTTTGAACACGGGCCCACACATTGTGACTTTGCACTGTGAGCCACAAATTATGTATGTGGTCCTGTCTTGGCATATGTGCATTCTGAGGCTTGGCAGGGGGTGAGCTTTATCAGAATGTGTCCGTGGGACAAGGTGGGTAGTGAGGAAGCAGGGATGGCCAGGAGGGAGAAGTTGAAATCCAGGGTGTCTTGGTGCAAAGGAAGACACAGAAACAGGGTGGTTGGTAGATGGGGATAGTGAGCTAAGAAGGTTGTGGGTTTGAGGTGTTTGTCTGTTTGTTTTTTGAGACAGGGTCTTGCTCTGTTGCCTGGCTAGAGTGCAGTGGTCATGACAGCTCACTGCAGCCTCAAACTCCTGGGCTCAGGCAATCCTCCTCACCCAGCCTCCCAAGTAGCTGGGACTACAGGCGTGAGCCACCATGCTTGGCTAATCTTTGTATTTTGGGAAAAGATGGGTTCTTGCTCTTGCTCAGCTGTTACTTCTATATACGCATGGGGTACAAGTGCGATTTTTACATTGATCTGTTCTACCATGGTGATGCCCTATGTCAGGGCCTGAGGGCATCCCTCACTGAGACAGGCACACTGTACCCACCAAACAACCTCCCTTCATCCACCCCCCACCGCTCCGAGTCTCCCCTGTGCATCAGTCCACACACTGCTTCCATGTGCACACGTTATTAGCTCCCACTGATGAGTGAGAACACACAGTATTTGCCTGTCTGTGCCTCACTTGCTTCCCTGAAGATAGTGGCCTCCAGTTCCACCCATGGTGCTGCCGAACTCATGATTTCTTTCTCTTTTATGGCTGAATCGTATGCCATTGTGTATATATGCCACGTTTCCTTTATCCAGTCCCCACTGATGGGTAGGTTGATTCCGCGTCTCTGCCAGTGTGCACAGTGCTGTGATGCTCCTGCCAGTGCAGGCGTCTTGTTAGTACATGGATTTCTTTTCCTTTGGGTGCATCCCCGGTAGTGGGATGGCTGGATCCTATGGCAGGGTTCCTCTTAGTTCTTTGAGACATCTCCATACTGGTCTGTCCTAATCTACATCCCCACCGACAGTGTGCAAGAGCTCCCTTTCATTTTCATGCTTGCCAACATCTCTCCATCACCTGCTCTATGTGTAAATTTCTATGTGCTCTGACATGGAGTTAACGAGAAGGTTACTGTTAAATGAGAAAGATGTTGCAAACCAGTATTTATTGTCTGATACCACACATGTTGTTTTTAAACCCTCATTAAGTATAAATTCTATATGCCCCAAGTGACATCTTTATGATATCACGTCTTTCCATTCTTGAGCATGCTATGCCTGTCCAAGTAATCAGGTCTCTGTTTCTGTCCCTCAATAAGACTAAGGATAATGCAGTGCCTTGGAAATAATGCACACACAGTAAGTGTTTGTTGATGATTATTTGATGAAGGTATACTTGGGAGTCGGACAGCAACCAGAAAGGTGCTACCTGATGTGAAAGTGGGCCCTATTGGAGGCAAGTGTGTACTGGAAATATGGTGTTTCACTTCTGAAGCCTGACGCTCCACTCCGTGCCCCACACACACTCACACTCCCTGTCTGCCACCCCCCAAGCCTGGGGCAGAAGTGCGAGCTGGATGTGCTAAACGAACCCTTGGGAGCAGAGTTCCAGTGGCCGTGGAATGCTGGGAGCAGCAGTGCTCTACTGACTCTACTTGAGCGCAGCTTGCTGGGGATGCTCTGTCACCAAGCCCTGTGGGCAGGATCTGTAATGAAAGTGACTGCAGGGGACCCTGATCTAAAAGGGGTTGCCGAGAATATTTGTCATTCTTTTGGTGTCTGCCTGTACTTCAGGCATCCCATACCTTCTCTCAGGGCCGCTTCTCTCCGTCCACAAGGACTGGCCCTGCACTGGCTTCCCAGGGCAGCTGAAACTAAGTACCAGACACTAGGGGACTGAGAACAACAGGAATTCATTGTCTCACAGTTGTGGAGGCTAAAAGTCAAAGGATGGCAGGCCCACGCTCCCTCTGAAATCCTTCCTTGCCTCCATGAGTTCCCGGTGGTATAGCAGCAACCTTTGGTGCTCCCTGGCTTGTACATGAATCGCTCTATTTCGCCCTGTGTGGGAGCCAGGGGGAAACTTCCCCTTTGCCCAGAAAGTTCCCTGAAAGACCAAGTCACAATAAGGGCAGATTAATGAGAGAAACGGGTTTATTTAGGTTGAGCAAGGGAAGAATGACAGAGGGATGACCCCACTTCCCAAGGGGGTCCAGAAATTTATAGATACTAGTGTCTTAGAGGACAGGGGGAGAGGAGGAGTAGAGGTAATTCCCTTCAGGGGTAATCAGTGGTTGCTACAGAGGATGCATGCATGGGGGCAACAGACTGACTTGTAGATGGTTCTCTTTGCAAATTAAATTAAGCTGAGAGACAGGTATTGTATTTAAAGTAATCTGGGCCAGGTTTGTTGCATTCTTTATCTTCTTTCCTACAATATCCTGAGATCACAGGGAAGGGAAGGGAAGTGCATTGTT
>NW_012154018.1:62107-65531 GCF_000956105.1 Propithecus coquereli
ACCATAGATAATCATGTGTTTTTGTTACCTTTCATGAGTCTCTCTGTCCTGCAACATGAGGGTCGTAATTCAGTGTCTTTCAAACTGTGAGTCGCAAGCTATTAGGGGATTCTAAAATCAAGCATTGTCTTTTTAAAAAAATAAAAAAGAAATGAATAGAAAATATCACAATGTGCCACATGTGGTAAGGGTTTTATTTTGAAACTTTCATAATACTGTTATCTGTGTGTGTGTGTGTGTGTGTGTGTGTGTGTGTGAGTGACTGTGTGTGTACTGGGTGATAATGAAAAGCACATTTCTCAGTATGGGTCTCATCAAACATACCTCACAAACACTGCACTAACTCCCACAGGGGCCCAGGAGATTGAGGGCCTCTGCTCTGTCCCAGGCATGGAGGGCGTCCCTTTCCTCTGACAGGGGATGAGGCCCCTAGAGGACACATGACACCTCCCTGCCCTCCGGGTCTGTCTGTGGGGTGACTCTGGCCTGACTCCCCACTGGGCTGAGTGTATCCACTGAAGCCCAAGGAGGCGGCTGATGCGATCAGGCAGGAAGGCAACGGGCGGGCTCTGCGCTGAGGTGTGCAGTGGACCTTTGGCTACCTCGGCCCAGGGCAGCACCTCCTGCCCTTGCTCTTCCCTGAAGCCCCAGCGTCCTCCTGCCGCCCTCCAGGTCACTCGGGACTGGCTTCCGTGCTCCTGGCCTAGGGCACCCTCTTGACTGCTCAGGTTCCGTGGTGGCAGAGAGAAAGGCAGCCTGACGTGCTCAGGAAGGGCTAGAGGCACCCTCAGGGGACAGAGAGATTTCACACTGGAGTTGTACAGGGTTCTTTGTACAAATCTTACAGCTTTTCTGTGAACTTGAAATAATTTCAAAATAAAAAGCAAGAACAAACCAATGTAAAACAAACGATTACCTCCTGGAGACTACTTCCCTCCTTGTGGACATATCTGATCAGGAAGTGGAGGGGCAGCTCTGTCACAGATGGGAACCAGTGTTCCTGGGGGACAGATAAGACATGATCCCCCCATGCTCTGCCGACACCCCCCACACGTTATCTCCAGTGCATGCACTAGGTTCTTAGATACATCCAGTATTAACCCACTAAATCAATATAAGGCTTAGTGCCCAGGTATGCGACAGTGCCTTATGATAGGAACAAACAGCTCGCAGATATGTGACTACTCCCTGGAAGTGTAGCTCTCAGAAACGTCCCCATCCCGAATGTCTCACGGAGGACTGTTTCCCTCTGCAGGTCCAGGTCCAGTGTGTCCCCAGCACAGCAGCGAAGGGGCCAGGTATGGTGGCTCACACCTGTATTCATAGCACTTTGGAAGGCAAAGGCGGGACTATTACTTGAGGCCAGGTGTTTGAGACCAGCCTGGACAACATTGCAAGACCCTCTTTCTACAAAGAATTTTTTTGAAAAATTTAGCCAGGTGTGGTGGTGCATGCCTGTAGTCCTACTTACTCATGAGGCTGAGGCAAGAGGATGCTTTTAGCCCAAGAAGTCAAGGTCAAACTGATATGTCTTGAGTGATACCTGAAAGAGTCCCCCTTCTCCAACATAGCTCCCATGTCCTAACATGGCTAAAGCGTGACTGATGCCACTTCTTTTTTAATAGTGTTTATTATTGTTATAGGTACAAGGAGTCACTATATCGCCCTCCTGGGCTCAAGCGATCCTCCCATCTCAGCTACATGGCTTAACCCTGAGTCCTTTACAATGAGGTACCACCTAACTGCAGTGAGAATGGCTTTCATCCAAACGTGCTAAAATGGGAGATGCTGGCGTGGATGGGGAGAGAAAGGAAGAGTCATAGATAGACCGCTGGTGGGACTGCAAACTGGTACAAGCTGTATGGCAAGTAGCATGGAGATACCTGAAAGAGCTAAAAGCAGATCTCGCATTTGATCTAGCGATCCCAGGACTGGGCACTTACCCAGAGGACAAAGAGGCATTTTATGAGAAAGACACTGGCACTGTAACGTGGATAGCAGCAGAATTCAGCATGGGAAGGGTGTGTAAAGAAGGCAAGTGGGTGTGAAGGGGCGCGTGTGTGAATGAACTGTGGTGTGTAGGGTGGGGTCGTAGTGAGCCACAGGCGACTAGGTTGGGCGAGCAGGTGTCTGTGAGTGTGAAGCAGGGTGTGGAGTGAGGCGCGGGCAGAGGTGTAAAGAAAGAGCAGGGGCGGTGAGGAGTGCATTGTGAGTGCGTGTGGAGCAGTGGCGTTTGGGGAGGGTGGTGTAAGCGCAGGGCAATGGCTGAGGGGGGAGGGTGAGGAGGGCGAGGGTGAGTGGGGAGGTAAGGGGTGGGTGCAGGGAGTGTAGGAGAGGGTGTGAGTTGTAAGTTTGAGTGTGCGCGTGTGAAAGCAGCGGATGTAAGGACGAGTTTTGCGCGTGGGTGTAGTCGCGAAGTGCAAAGAGAAGAGTGATCGAAAAGTATTTTTTTATTGTTTGAAAATGAGGGGGAGGGGGTTTAAGCAGGCACTGCGTCAGTTTCCGTGTTTGTTTTTGTGGAGACAGAGTGTCACTGGCGTCCTGGGCAGAGTGCAGTGAGGGGGGTCACCGCAAGCTCCAGGTCCTGGGCTGTGAGCGATCCTTCTGCCTCAGCCTCCCTGGCGGCTGGGACTACAGGCGCTTGCCAGAGCGCCCGGCTGCGTTTTGTTGGTTTTGTGTGTTTTTCTTGTCTTTACTATTTTTTGTTTGTAGTGGTAGAGACGGGGTCTCACCGCGCTGAGGCCGGTGTCGAACCGGCGAGCTGCAGCTATCCTCCCGCCTCGGCCTCCCAGGAAGCTGGGACGACAGGCGTGAGCCACCACACCTGGCCCTGGTTTCTTGTTTTTTTTTAATATAGAGGAGAAACTATGGGTATCTCCTACAGCAACGAGGGCCTTCATAAAGCTCCTCGCAGTTGGGTCAGATCTTAAGGGATCAGTAAGAATTTTCCATGTTGGCAGAGCGTGCTGGCTCAGGCCTGCAATCCTAGCACTCTGGGAGCCGGAGGAGGGGGGATTGCTTAAGGCCACGATTTTAAGACCAGCTTTGTAACAGGAAATGACTTGAGAAAAAAAGGCAATAATATGTTTTCTGTCTTTTTAAAACTCCCCCCCCCACTCTTTCTGAGACCTGAAGCCTGCGTCCCCACCTCAGGCAGGTGGCCAGGAGAAGCCTGGGGAATCTGCCATCCCAGGCCCTGACAGCAGCCTTTCAGGTGCCGGCTGGCGGAGATGACAGGCTTTGTCTTTGGCAGAGACAGGAGGATTAGAATAGTTACCACAACAGCCTAGAACTGAGGGGGAGTCCTTTTAAAAGCTCTCTGTTTCTGCTTATGTTGTGGGAAATTTGCATGTTGACAGGAGAAGGTCTGGCATTTCTCCCCCTTAGCTTGCAAAATAATAAACTCTTTCCTTCTCTGGAACCA
>NW_012154018.1:70270-173872 GCF_000956105.1 Propithecus coquereli
AGTTTCTGCACGTCGCCTAACGGCATCCAGCAGTAAGTTGCAAACTGAACCCCAGCAGGTGGCTGCAGAGCCTGTGTCCTTAACCACTCGCCCCTCCCTGCAGATGCACAGGCCGTGTAGGATTCCCTTCCACTCGCAGGAAGGGAGAAGCAGCGAGCCCTGGCCACAAGGCTGCGCCTGCCACAGAGCGTTCGGGACCGGAGGGCTGAGGCTTCTAAGCCGGCTCTGCTGACTGGAGGCCTGCTCCCATCTGTAGGGACAGCTGTCTGCTAGGGGCCATGGGAGCAGCCCCGAGCAGCCAGCAGGCAGCAGGAGGACAAGGGGCACATGCCCAAGGCCTCGGCTGGGGGCTGCCCAGGCTGCTGGGACAGAGACACCCAGCACATAACTCCTCCCTCCCATCACCTTTGCTTAGGGCCTTTCAACCGGCTCCATGAAGGGGCACCACCCAGGGTGGGGGTCTGAGGCTCTGGCTTGAAGCAGGGAGGTGACAAGAGTGGGGGAGGGCAGTCCAGGCTCTGAAGAAGCTGGCACACGACCTGTCCCTTGTGACAGTGGACTGAATGGAGAAATGCTGCTTCCAGGCCCCTGGCCCAGCGCGTGGGAGAGAAGGTCGGGGCTCCCCCTGGGCAGGCTGGGCCCCACTGATGACAGCAGGAGGTGAAGAACCTGCCAGAGGCCAGAAGCCCCATCTTCTGCCAGACCCGGGCTGGGTGGCCTGCCTGGGGGATGGGCGGGTTGAGGATCAGTCAGCGAACACTCCCCACAGGTTGAGTATATGGTAACTCTGATCCGGGACATTCCATCCCCAAGTCGAGCTCATGCCTGTAATCCCAGCACTTTGGCAGACCGAGGAGGGGGGACCACTTGGGGCCAGGAGTTTAAGACCAGCCTGGGCAACATGCTGAGACCCCTCGTCTACAGAAAAAAACAATAATTTAAAAATATCTGGCCAGGCATGGTGTTGTCCGCCTGTAGTCCCGGCTGCTGAGGAGGCAGAGGCAGGAGGATCTGGATCCCTTGAGCCCAGGCGCTGGAGGTTGCAGGGAGCTGTGATGTGGCCACTGCCCTCCAGCCTGGGTGACAAAGCTAGACCTCATCTTTAAAAAAGTAAAAGAATAAAACAAGGCAAAAAAAAATGAAATTAGAAATAAAAAACAAAAGGAGGTGGCTCTTTCCAGTCCCTGGAGGGAAGGGTTCCCAGGACAAGTGTACGTGGCCCGAGGCAGCCTGGGCCTGCTCATCAGCCCTCAGGAAAGCTCCTCCTGCAGCTGCAGAATCTACACCTTCAACTTCAGCGGCTCTGGGTCCCCCACCGGAAAGTCAACTCCACAAGGAGAAGGGCTCCCTCTGCCTAGTTCGCTACTATGTCCCCCGCTCTCAGAACAGTGCCTGACACACAGTAGGTGCTGCATAAGCGTCGTGTGTCATGTCCTGGGGGTGGCAGCAGGTGCACCCCTAAGAGTGGCTCTTATCCCTTACAGAGTCCCTCACAGTATTGCTGGTCACTTTCTGGAAAATGTTTCGATGTATAATCTTTAATTGATTCATTTTTATTTGTTTCAAATCCCACAAAAGTAATACAGGAATACATTTTCCTTAGAAAAAATGAAAACGTTATAGAAGTTTTGATGGAAGTCTCCTTTGGCACCCTCCCTCATTCCCGGGCCCCCCAGGAATAACCGTCACTGCAGCCACTGCCCTGGCCTTGCTGTGATCCTTGCAGACTCTGTTCCATGCAGTGACATCCACATGCATGCACACGGATATGCCGTGGTGCTTTGGGGATGTTCTTTGACATAAGTTGGGTCACATTATTCTGCTGTTCTGCAACTTGTGGTTGTCACTTACCCGTGTGTCTGGGAGATTAGCAAACACTTACTGAGCGCCCACCCTGTGCCAGGCACGAATCTAGGAGCTGGAGAGGCCTCAGTAAACCACACAGACAAAATTTCCTGCCTTATGGAGCTTACATTCAAGAATGAACACGATGAGTGAGTAAAACATATGGTTTGCTAATGTTACCAAAACCTTAGCCACTGGTCCATGAGCCCAAATCACTACAACGTGGACACGTCATTTGGGGAGGAAGGAAAGAGCGTTCACTTTGCAAAGGAGGATAAATTGTAGACCTTCTCATCTCAAAATCCCAAATTCCTAAACATAGGCAGAAAAACAGAACTTTTTTCGGGAGGGTCCTTGGCTTCAGGCAAGTAGTGGTTAACTATTCTAATCGTCCCATCTCTGCCAAAGACAAAACCTGTGAACAGGCCAGCCACCCTGAGGGCTGGCACCACCTGTTTTGTTTTTTGTTAAAAAAACAAAAAACTTAACCTGTCTCAGTCAGGCAGGCCCGGTGGCAGTTCCTATAAACGGTGGGGAACGTTTTACAGAGATAGAAAATCTCTTTTATTCCCCGGGCCCTGCCCTGTTACATATTCCCACTCTCGATATTTCCCTTCCATATCTATGTGAGGAGGGGCGACATAGTGATTGAGCTGCTTCCTGCTGAAATGGGGGCGATGTTTCAGATAGAAGGTTCCACTTACCTATAGGTCATTACAAATCATTGGGAGTATATTTACATTAACAGATTACCATGCAGAAAAAGTCATAAGCAACAACTAGGACAGTGAGGATTGACAAGACAAAATGAACTGCCTCCTGTACACAATGTCCAATACAGGGCTGGGCCGGAAAGCACCCTGTAGATGATACGAGAGACCAGCTTCTGTAGATTTGGAAATCATATACGGATGACAAACACAGATCAACAGAAGAGGCGACAGCCCGCAGAAATCCTCACTAGAGAGTTGTCTCTGCATCCTATAGACAGAAGAAAATAATCAAAGACAGGTTAGAAAAAAAAATGTTACTATTTTCATTTCTCCCCTCCCTTAACAGTTACTTTAGATCGTCTAAAGGCTGCCCCTTCCACTGGGGGCTTGGTTGTCTTCTTCCATTGGGCACCTCTTTAGTCTGGTGTGATGGACCCAAGGTTTCATTTCTGACAACTCCAAGGAGGTATGAGCTGTTAGAGGGACTTCATACGGTTTCTTCTTCTTCTTTGTTTCCAACTGGGGTGGAGGCCTGAAAGAGGCAAACTCATGCATAGTGGTTAGGACCTGACCCACTCATTTGGCATATTGCTTTACCCTGTTTTTTTTACTTGTAGTTATATTACTATATTTACCTAGGGGTGTTAGGAAGGGTCTCTCATAAACTATTTCGTAGGGGATTAGCTGAAGCCTGCTTCTGAGGTCTGTCCTTATCCAAAGGAGGGCAAGTAGCAATATCCTATCTCACCTTTCTGCATCAGTTCTAGGATGTGTGTAATTTCCATTCTGGATGTAAGACTTTGCTTATTTGTTGGGCTATCTCCAATTCAAAAGAGGGTCCATTATCACCATGTATGGAGGAGGGGAGCTTATGAACATCTTGACAACCTGCAGAATCATTGACCCCACTTTGTCCAGCTCCTAGGAGAAGTCTCACCAGGTTCCCACTGAGGCTCCACTTAAAGAAGTTCATGGGCGACCAAAGGACATTGTGCAGTAGATCCAGGTTCAGACCATGGGAAGCAGCACCACCATGGAGTAGTCACCTTGTGCAATGCCCACAGCTCCCTGGGCTACTGGGTCCTGTCAACAATGGGGCTGTTGGTCGAGAGACTGAGCCAATAGTTAGAAGCCAGTGTGGCAGCAAGAAGGGGAGTCCCAGGACACAGGCAGCTTGATCTTCCCTGTCTGAGCCTCATTTGCTTCCATCGGTTTCCAGGTCCCTTCCTTCTTGACCTAAATTTCTGTAGCTTAGCCATGCTGCTGTGGTACCTGGTGACATCCTTGCTATAGGAGAAGGAGCTGCTGAGCTGTCTCTGCAGGTGCCTGTCCATGGTGTCCATCACCAACATGTCATTTTCCATCTGCTTGGCCTATTTCCCTGGACTGCTGATGCCCATCATCCTGTCTTCCTCCGAAGCTTGGTCCTGCTCCGTGAACATGTTCATGCACAGGAACACGGCATAGGCCCTGTTCCGGGCCAGCTGCTCCTGGTAGGAGCCCATCTTGGAGCTTTACACACTCTCTCCAGGTAGGACAGGCCTCTACCCAGTCTGAAAAGATATCTACTAATACTGAGTGGAACTGCCAATCATCGAAAGTGTTGGGCCCCCTATATATTGGGCTGTTTGTGCAGCGGGTCACCTTTCTGTCGATGGACCACCTCAAGCACACAGTTTGTTGCATGCAGGATCTGCTCAAATGAGGTCTCACCAAATTCACTAAGGCAAGCACACAAACAGTCCATTGTAAACGGGGTCCTCCCAAATGAGGTTCTCCAAATGCATTAAGACATCATGTCATTCACGTAGGTACCTCATGAGAGGCCAAACCAAAACTTTGGGTAGAAGGGATCCATGAGAATTCTGTCTTCACTTAACTGAGCCATCGCAAATTGCAGAGTCCCAGTCTCTAGCTTTAAAGGGTGTTAATGGGGAAAAAAAAGCCAAACTCTGTAAAATAATTTTAAAGAGATTTAATCTGAGCCAAATTTGAGGACCATGACCCGGAACCATGCCCAAGAAGCCTTGAGCAAGTGGACTGGCTGTGGTTGGGTTACAGTTTGGTTTTATACATTTCAGGGAGACAGGGATTACAGGTAAAGTCATAAATCAATATGTGGGAGGCATACATTGGTTTGTCCCGAAAAGGTGGGCCATCTCGAAGCGGAGGCTTACAGGTTATAGGTGGGTTTAAAGGTTCTTTGACTTGTAGTTGGTTAAAGACATGAAGCTTTGTCTAAAGGCTTGGAATGTTTTAACATAAGGAGCTGTTAATCAGAGACAAGCCACCAGACATGTATTTGTTGTGTAAATTGAGGACCTGCAGGTTTGTCTTGTGTACCCTCAGCCTGTTAATGGGTTTACAAAGGATGTCCCCAAGAACGGAGGAGGACGTGATAAGCCATGTCTGACCTCCCTCCTCAGGCAATTTGATTTCAAGATATCCCTTTGGCCAGAGGTGGTCCATTCAATCAGCTGGTGGGGGATGAGCCTTAATATTTTATTTTAGTTCACAAGGGGATCTAAATATAGCTGGAGTATCAAGACCCCAGAAAACAGATTGTCTCCAGCAGCCTCCTTAGCAGCGCTGTCATGGACCTGATTTCTTTTTGCCATGCTGGCCACCTGCTTGGGCTCAGCCACCATAGCCTGTATTGAGGCCATTATTTCAGTGGCATATTTGATATTCTTATCTCCTGCTGTCAGGGGATGCCTTTTATTTCAAATGGCACTGTAAGCATGTACAATCGTAAAAGCATATTTAGAGTCCATATAAATGTTTATCTTTTTCCTCTCGATAACTGCAACTCAGTTTCCTGGCTGAAGTCCCAGGTGGCAGTGTCACTGCCGTGCTCACTGCACATCCAGTCCCTCGTTGTCCATGCAGCGGTTCCACCGGTGAGGAAATCCCAATCTTGCTCTGGCATCGGCTGATCTGACAGATCCATCCTGCCTATAATACAGTCTCCCGAACCTCTAAACAGTCATGTTGTAAAGGCAAAAGGGTGGTAGGATTGAGAGTAAACACAGTTTTTAATAACAATTTATCAAGGTGGCCATCTTCTCACGATATTGTCCAGTGGCTTCGAGAAGCATGTCCCTGGCCTTAGGATGCCTCTCAGCATCTATACTAAGACTCTAAGTCTCATTCCTTGTTTTTCTCCATACAAGGGCTTTACCATTAGTCCAGAGTCTGTGATCTAGACGTCATTCTTAGGAACCCCATATAAGTTCACAAATCTGTCTGATTGCAGGCTTCACAAGTCCTCTGCTAAACTCTCATCAAATAGGGAAGGAGAGTCAGTCCCTTTTAAAACTCCTAACACAGTCTAACAGCACTGTAAAGCCACGCCAGTCCCAGGATCCTGTCATTTAAACGTTACTGAATACCATTCAAGTTCCTCAGCTGCAGCTTGCTTACAGCTGCCTTGCTGTTATCTGGCCCCTTCCCCACCACTCTCTGCCTGGCTCACTGAGTGCCGGGTGTAGCTGGAGTCAGGCATGGCTGGTGCTGATGATTGGGCTGTGGCTGGGGAAAAGGACCTCCCCCGCATCAGACCACTCCTGTCCGTGCAAGTTGGCACCAATCAGATACCCACTCTCAATTTTTCCCTGGGCTCCTGTGCGGATATTTGGAGGCAGGGGGCTCTGGCCCCCTCCTTTGCCATCTGAGTCCTGGACTTAAAAAAAAAAAAACAACTTCTTTTTCTCTCCTAGGGGCTTGTTACTATCTGGAGGCCTTTGTAACTTTGAGGCAATGCTCTTTTTAATGTACTTTCTTTTTACAAAAAAGCATACTAACTGTACATAAATTGCCTTCCTCTGATTACAGAGTAGACCTCTGGCCAAATTGAGTTTTCTGCCTGGTCCTAGAAGTTGAGACTCTTCCTAACCCCAAGTCATAATCTAGTGCTGCCCACCCTTCATGACGATGGGTGGTGGCTCCCCCAGGACTACACATTTGAGTTCATCCTCAACACTATTTATCACCCACACAGGTCATGGGAGTGGCGTGAGGGAATGGTGGGTGGCAGGCCCACCAAGTCTGGGAACCACGGCAAGAGCCCTGGAGGTGGGGCATATCAGGGACTGGGCGCAGGGACCCACAGCTTTCCCCTGGCTGTCTGCTCTTGGCTCACCCCCTTAACCTTGGCCTGAGCTGTAGCTCTGCAGCGGTGGTGGCAATTCCCTGGGCAGGATCCACGCAGGTGGGGTGCGGGGGAAAGGCACTGCTTCACTGTCTGCCTATGGACTGCCTGCAAGGGTCCTATAACACTCCAATTGCAGTGGGCACTAGTGGGACCTTGTCCCATGCATGCCCAGGAGTGGCTGATCAGCTGGGAAACAGGCTCTCCCTCTCTGCTGGGTCCACCTTCGGAGCTGTGGCAGCGCTGACCCAAAACTGGTGCAGACTAGGGGAGAATGACTAAAACAAAGTATCCCAACTATCCGAGGCCTTTAAGATTGTCATTAAATATGAAATGTCTGACCTTAAATAAATCAGACATTTCCTACCCAATAACCCAACACATACGGAATCTTGTCCCATTTATCTGACCTTTGACAAAATAATTTCAGTTATAAGACAGTACAATTTCAAGTTTCATTTAACAACCCCTTTTCCTCATACTCCAGCACATACATAATATTACAATAACACCATTTTCCTTAGACGTAGGTTTGCAGCTGTAAGTTAACCATTAGGCCAAAATTTTTTTCCAAGAGACTTTTAGATGGAACTTTTCTATGTTGCAACAAAACTCACAAATAACAAACACAGACAATACAGAGAATTCTCAACACAAAATGCTAGGCCTAACAAACAAATGGGAATCCAAAAGGGACAAATGCCACCCCAAATCGTATCTCAGACGGTGCCCCAAATGCTCTGATGTAGGGCTGGAAGGTTCACAAATGGGAATCCAAAGGGAATAAATGCCACCCCAACTGGAAGGTTCAAAAACCCTCCCCAAATGTGTAGTCGAATCTCCCCATTCCCTGGGAAACCTTCCCCAAATGGTGGCCTAGCCCCCGCCCCCATTCCCTGGGAACTGCAAAAGAGCTCCAAATCCAAACCAGGTCCCCAAGTCCCACTAAACCACTTGATTTTCCACCCCAAATTGGCACCTCAGAGAAAATTCAACAGGGAGGTGTGAAACCCCCCAGAAGAGTGGAAACAGTGTCTCAGAGTCCTGAAGGACTTTTCTTACAAATGGCCATGCTGTCGCAATGCTTCCAAATCTGTTTCCTTCTCCTCAATTCAGTTCAGGTTGGTTGGAGCTGCATCCATCTGGGGAGAAAGAGACAGGGCTCCTCAGGGCTAAAGAGGCCCAGCAGCTGCTAGGAATCCCTTTCTTTCTTACCCAAAAGCCATTGCTCCTGCCCATGGCTTCACCCGGAGCTGCTCCCTGCCTCCTCCAGTAGTTGCAGGGTACCATTCTACTGGGAAGCCAATGCCCACCCAGGGACGTCAAAATCTGTTACCAAAAGCTCGGCATTTGTCCTCAAGGCCACAGCAGAAGAATGAGAACAGTGGTTTGAGGAGAAGGAAAGAGTTTGTTACTTTGCTGGCAAAGGAGGAAAAATGGTAGAGCTTCTTACCTCAAAATCCAAATTTCATGAACATAAGCTGAAAATACAGAGCTTTTAAAGGGAGGGCCCTCAGTTTTTGGCTACTGTGTTAATGATTTTAATTGTCCCATCTCTGCCAAACACAAAGCTCCACCTGGGCCTACCTGAGGGGCTGGCACTGGTCTGGGATGGATGAGCTATCTCCTTAAGAAAAGACTTAATGTACTCCTCCCAACCACTGGTCTGAGGCAGGGATGCAGGTTTTAGTTCTCCAAAAGGAGTGGAGGATGTTTTAAAGTGACAGAAAATATTTTTGCCATTTTTTTTTTCATTTTCCCTCTGTTATACCACATTGAATAGAAGTGGCCAGAGTGGCCATCCTTGTCGTCTTCCTGATTTTAGAGGAAAAGTTCTCAGCTTATCATCATTGAGTATGATGTTAGCTACAGACTTGTCATATATGGCCTTTATGGTGTTGAGGTACATTCCTTCTATACCTAACTCATTGAGAGTTTTTGTCATGAAAGAATGTTAATTTTGTCAAATGCTTTTACTGAATTTATTGAGATGATCACATGGGTTTTGTTCTTCATTCTGTTAATGTGGTGTATCATATTTCTTGATTTGCATATGTTGAGCCATCCCAAAGATAAATTCCACTTTTCATCAGAGAAAAGTGATAGTTTGACCTCCTCTTTCCCAATTTGGATACCCTTTATTTCTTTCTATTGCCTGAATGCTCTGGCTAGAACTTCCAGCACTATGTTGAATAGAAGTGACGACAGTGGGCACCCATGTCTTGTTCCATTTCTTAGCAGGAATGCTTTCAACTTTTCCCTATTCAGTATTATATTGGCTGTGTGTTTGTCATATATGGTGTTTATAATTTTGAGATATGTTCCTACTAGGCCTAGTTTGTTAAGGGTTTTTTTTTTATTTCAGCATGTTATGGGGTACAGATGTTTAGGTTACGTATGTTGCCCTTGCCCCCCCCGCCCCCCTAAGTCCGAGTTTCAAATATGTCCATTCTTTGGGTGGTGCGCATTGCACTCTTTGTGTATGCATATACCCGTCCCATCCTCCCTCCTTCCCCTCCCCCCTCTCCCCTGCCCAACATCCAATAGATGTTATTCTTATATGTGCACTTATGTGTTGATCAGTTAATACCAATTTGATGGTGAGTACATGTAGTGCTTGTCTTCCCATTCTTGGGATACCTCACTTAGTAGAATGCGTTCCAGCTCTATCCAGGAGTATACAAGAGGTGCTATATCACCATTGTTTCTTAAAGCTGAATAGTACTCCATGGTATACATATACCACATTTTATTAATCCACTCATGTATTGATGGACACTTGGGTTGTTTCCACATCTTTGCAATTGTGAAGTGTGCTGCTATAAACATTCGGGTGCAGGTGTCTTTCTTATACAGTATCATTTGCTCTTTTGGGTAGATGCCCAGTAATGGGATAGCTGGATCGAATGGTGCTTCTACTTGTATCTGTTTAAGGTATCTCCATATTGCTTTCCACAGAGGTTGCACTAGTTTGCAGTCCCACCAACAGTGCATGAGTGTTCCTATCTCTCCGCATCCACTGTTGAGGGTTTTTATCATGAAAGGGTGCTGGATTTTGTTGAATGCTTTTTCTTCATCTATTGAGATGATCATATGATATGGTCTTTGTTTTTGCTTCTGATTATGTGGTGAATGACATTTATTGATTTATGTATGTTGAACCATCCTGGCTTCCTTGGGATGAAGCAAAAGTGGGCAGAGGAATACATAAAACATCTAAGGCTTCAAGAAGATGCAAATAGTGAGACTTTTAGGGAAATTAAGACATTTAAAAGCAGCCAAACTACTGATGTCTTTTATTTATTTTTCTTTCCAATCTGGATGCCTTTTATTTCTTTTATTTGTTTATTTGTTTGTTTGCCCAATTCCCCTGGATAGAATCTTTTTTTGCATGTCTTATAATTTTTTGGCTGGAAACTAGAAATTTTTGATAATATATTGTAGCAACTACCCCCCCTCAATCTCTGGGACTTGTTATTTGCTGGCATAATTTTTAGAGATTGGCTAGATTATTTTAGTGAAGTTTATTCCCTCTCCTCCCAGTGTTAAGTCTCTGATGTTGTTTTTCAGGTAGACATACCTTTATGTATGTACACAGTCACTCTAGGATGACAGGGGTATTAGTAAGGCTCTCTTTCTTTCCTTTACTAAGGCTAGCTGTTAAGCTCTGCTAATTGCCTGATGATTGCTCTACTGTTTTCAACAACGCCCTAGGGCTGCAGTCCCTAATCCCTGGGTGGAAAGGCTGGTATGGGTCTGTAGCCTGTTTGGAACCTGGCCACACGGCAGGAGGTGAGTGGTAGGAGAGGGAGCAAAGCTTTATCTGTATTTACAGCTGTTCCCCATTGCTCACATCACTACTTGAGCTCCACCTCCTGTCAGATCAGCAGTGGCATTGATTCTTATAGAAGAGCGAACCCTACTGTAAACTGCGCATGTGAGGGATCTAGGTTGCTGCTCCTTATGAGAATCTCATACCTGATGATCTGAGGTGGAGCTGAGGTGATGGTGCTAGTGCTGGGAAGTGGCTGCAAATACAGATTATCATTATCAGAGAGGTTTGACTGCACAATAAATGCAATGCACTTGAATCATCCTGAAACCATCCTCCACCCCCCCACCCTGGTCCATGGAAAAATTGTCTTCCATGAAACTGGTCGCTGGTGCCAAAAAGGTTGGGGACTGCTACCCTAAGGCATAAATTGTTCTACAGACTAATCCAATTAAATCGTAATTTCTTTGAAGGAATAGTTTCTGAGGTCTATGTCTGATATTTGTCCTGACCCCAGGAGGGCTCTTACCAGCCATCTTATCCCCTGATTTTCTCCTGAAAACTGTCCAACTTACAGGCTAGGTTTTATCTTTATTAGGTCTGCAAATCTTTTCCCAGCTGCCTTGTACAACCTCTGCTGTTCTTGAGAGCACCGTTGGGTTTGAACTTCTACACACTCTGTTGCAAATGAAGTCAATTCCTTTGAGAAGAGATTAGGAGCTACCTGTTTTGCAGCCTGTTTCTTGTCAGGCAAAATCTCTGAGCAAGAGTTCTGGAGCCAGGGTGGGGACAGTGGCAAACTTTACTAAGTGCCACCCCCTCTCTATGAGCTGAGGGCTTGGTGGAGTGGGATGAAGCAGCATGACGTCCTCTTGGCTTTTCTCTCCCAACATGTAACCACCACCTAATGAGCCAGGCAAGGACAACTTGAGCCCCAGGATTCTCAGTATGCTGCAACCAAGGTGGAGCCTCCATTAAACAAGTGGTGGGTGGATAGAAGTGAGTCACCATCTCTCAACTGCATTTACCTGGGACTTCCTCAGGCACCTCTGTCAAGACCTCCTGGGGGGGGTGTTTAAGACATTTTTTTCTCCACTGGGACTCAATACTCAACACTTTTCCATTCCTAGCCGTTCCCTCTCACCTCCTCCCACCCCTGGGTCCATAAAATGTCAGGAGCCTTTGTTCAGGTTCTTTCCACAGGGAGATGATTCCCCGCATCTGTGTTAATCCATCTGACCCTTGCTGGAGACATGCCAAATGGAAAAAAGGAATAGTGGGGGAGTCGGTACTTTCCCTGGTTCAGCCCCTTGCTTATGCTATCAAGGGAAGTGATTAAAGCTGTTGACAACAGTTCTCAGAAAAGGATTTTGGAGGAAAGAGATTTTATTCCATTGAACAGTTTGCAAATGGAAGATTCAGCCTTTGGTGTAAAATGAAGTGTGCTCCATAGAACAAAGGGAGGATTTGAGTTTTATAGTGAAAGTTCCCGTCCAGGCTACTGTTCTCTGATGATGGGACAAGAAGTGATTTGAGACCCCGGAAACTGAGTTGTACTCAGTAACTATTGTTAGATCTAAGTAATTCCCTGGTGCTGACAGACAACCTGTCATGTAGCGTGTCATTGATACTGATTTTTCTGATAAAAAAGGACGTAGACCTATTCAGGATCACTTTGTCCAGTGATCTGAAGAGACTTTAGACACTTGACTAGTTCACTTCCATTATAAAGGAGGTAATCTTGTTAATTCATGAAGGAAAGTGGCTCCTTGAGGGATTCATCACTATAGACGCCCCCTCCTCCAGAGTGTCTTGACAGTGGCCACTTTGACTAAGGAGGAGGAGAAAAAGGAGGGAGATAAGAGGGTATGTATACCAGAGACCGTCTCCTTTCTCAGCCGGATACTATTTGGTCTCTGACAGATTTGGTCCACACATAATGAGTACCTTGTCACTGAAAAACATGTTTGGACCACCTTCGCAGAGGCTATAGAGGTTTTGCAGTCCCCCTGGTGGTCTCTTGGGTCTACTATGAAGGAGTGAGAACAGTAGATGATAAGATTAACCTGACTCGGATTTACAGGTTTGTTCGTGCTGCTCCTGCTGGTTATCAAACCCAATTAAACCACCTCATGAAGTCAGGTCTGTCCACTTGCAACACAATCCGGATCTTAACTGAGAAATTCCCAGGCACAGAAAAAGCTACTGAGAAAGGGCTACTGAGAAAGCTACTGGAAAAGCTACAGAGAAAAGACTACTGAGCAAGCTACTGAGAAAATAAAAAAAATTGACCCAGAAAGGGGCGTAAAATGGTAATTGGGCGCCCTCTTCTGGAATATTTGGGCAAGGGCCTTCCCAAAGAGATCTCTGGGTCTGATTACTCAGTAATGGAACATCAAAGGAGATTGATGGGCTCTCCACTGAAGAACTCAGGGCCAGGTACCAGGCCATGGGGGATATCATAGGTGGTCCTGCTGGGGTCTGCACCCTTCCACCTCTTCTGGTGAATTTGGAAATGAATCATAGATTCTGAGCAACCTTTGTTCTGATCACTTGGCTTTTAAATATAAACAAGATTAGGGACTACACAAAGATCCCACTGTACCTAGGGGTCCCAGAGGCCCTATGCCAAGATTCGAGTTCAGTGAGAGAGTGGAGGGTAATTGCATTTCTTGGGCCTTTTAGATATCAGTACACAGATGACTGGTCCCCACAACCACTGGCATCAAGAAGAGTGGAAAACAGATAATGTTCTCCAATTTGGGGCCCATACTAACCTTCATTTTATGGCCCCCCATCACTGAATGAAATATTCGTATTGATGTGTTGTCCATGTGTACCCCCATTTGCCTTTGTTCTTGATTTCTGCAATTGACAGAAATTGCAATAGTTATGGCCATCTTAGTGGGGCATATAGAAGACTTGGCCCCATCTGATGACCAGCACCTAGTGCTGCTGTCTCTACAAAATAATATCAGCTTTCTGGGGGAGAAAAAGAAATAACTGCCATCATTTGTGAGCTTAAGGAAGCCAAAGTGTTCCATGAGACTATTTTTCCATTCAATAGCACCATCTGGCCTGTGCACACGACACTGGGTGCTTGGAAACTTACCATTTATTGTAGGCAGCTCAATTCATAGTGCCAGCTTTGGCACCAGCATTACCCAACATTGTGACTATTACAGAGGCTATTGCCCAAGCTGAGGGAACTTGGTATGCAGCAATTGATATGTCAGATGCATCCCTCTTCACCCAGATGATCAGGATCAGTTTACCTTCATGTGGAATGTGTTACATCTTTAATGTCCTTCTACAAGGCTGTGTAAATTCTTTGGCTATCTGCCATTAATAGATAGGCTGTGACTTGGAAAAAGTCCCACTTCCAGAGAGATAACTGGCTTTTCACTAAATTGATGGCATCCTCCTCGTGGGCCCAGACAAGAACAACACCCAACAAGGACTGGATGCCCTGTTGACCTACATACAACAACAGAGCTGGACCATCAACACAGACAAATACAAGAACTGAATACCCAAGTAAAATTCCTGAGCATAATCTGGGAAGGAGTATAGCATCTCATTCCAGAGGAGTTGATTGCCCTCTCTGCCACCACAAATTACAAATAAAAAGGAATCCCAGCAATTGCTGGGAATATTCAGCTACTGGTGCTCTCACTTTCCCCACACAGGGATCTTGATGGCATCCATCCATTAGGTTTCCAAAAAGGCTGCTACCTTTCAGCAGGGCCCTGACCAACAGGATATCCTGCAGGCTTTTCAATGGCCCACTCAGGTTGCTTTCCCTTGGCCCCACTGATTCATATTTGCTGTTTTACTCACAGGTCTCAGGAACCTCCCAGTTTGCTGATTGGAGCTTATGGTGAAAGATTACCACCACAGGTCAAAGGCGCCCATTAGGCTTTGGGACCTGTAAGCTCCCAGAGCCAACTGAAAGGCACACACCCTTTAAGACACAATTATTGGCCTTTTATTGGGCTGTGGTGGATATTGAGCACATGATCCATGGCTATGAAGTAATCTTAAGACCAGAAACATCAATCATGTCACAGATCCAAGCAGATGTCTCAAATCATCAGTTGGGGGTGGCTCAGGAATCTTTATACTAAAATATAAATGACACATACAGGAGTGAGCAAAACTAGGCCCAGCTGGGGCCTCATAATTCCATAAAAAAGTCTCAGGATTGCCCCTCTGACTCCCCAGCATATTGCCCAAGGATCTACTCTCTCCACTGGCCCATTGAGGGCCCAGATATAAAGACCTCCTGGATTATGAATGGATCCAGTTCACTGATGGCTCCACCCAGTTAACTACTACCAAGAAGGAATAAGGTACAGCCACCATTCAACCTGAGAGAGACCATTCCCTTACCAAGTGTGGTAAGGGATGCTTAGCACAATAGGTAGAGCTTCCTACATTATGGCTAGCTATCCAGGCCACCCCAACAAAGGATCCCTGCTATATTTTCACTGACTAATGGGCTATGGCTAATGGCCTCATCACTTGGTCAGGCCTCTAGCAAGCCTTGGACTGGCATATAGAACAATGTTTACTTACTCTAGTCACCTTCGATATCATCTCCTAGTATTTCTGTATTTCAAACTTTTGATCAAACTGAAGCCATCTTGTTGTTCTTCACCCTGGTGTACCAAGCTAAAATGGTCAATTTACTGAAATGAACTCCTCAATTTGCCCTGTTCTACTGTGCATTCACCATATGTGATCCACTTTATGTTTCCGTTAGGAGTTTTAGCTCTTGCAAACGGTCCTTCACATTATCTCTAAAGTATGCCCAAGGATATAAAATTACTTGCTTTCTGTTTTCCCGATTGTCCTTTACATATGATCTCGTCTGTCGTTTCTGCTCATCAGGGTCCCAAAAGGCAACAAGTAAACTTTTATCCAAAAAAGTGAAGCTGGTTGAAATGGAAAAGTGTAAGAAATCATAGTTACCACCTTAATTCTAAAGTTTAGCAATCTGGTTTTAATTTGGGGGTTTCATGACTTATCTTGATAGTTTGATTTTTATTTCAGTGATGATTGCTTTTTCTAGAATGTCATCTTTGTAAAATTCTACTATCTATCCATTAGTTCACTCATTTTCATTATCTGCAATAATAGTCTCTTATTTGCAGGAAAAAATGGTTGCCAGTTATTTATATCAGTGGAATTTGATGAAAAGAAAGAGGAAGATTTCTGGAAGGAATCATTACTGTGTATCAAAACCAAGATGATCCTGGTGCCAGCCAACTTTCAGGATTGAGGTGGTGTCTCAGGGCATTTATGTTGCTATAAAGGCATATCTGAGGCTGGGTAATATGTTTTTTTAAAAAAGGTTTATTTGTACAGTTCTTCAGGCTGTACAAGCACAGGTTGTACATGCCTACCACCACCCACCCCCACAAGCTGCACACGCCCCTCCTCAAACTGCATATCACCCTGCCCCCACCCCACAGACTCCCCTTCACAATCCCCCAGTCTGTACATTACCTCTCAGGCTCTACATAACCCTCCACCACGGCCTGCCCCCCCAAGCTCCGCTTCATCACACATCACCCCTCAGGCGTCATATCACCTCTCAGACTCATGTCACCCCACGAATGGCGATAAACGGCCATTTGTAAAAAACAAGTATGGAAGGCAAGGGTGGGGAGAGCCCGGTGTGCAGCCAGGAGAGTCCTCGGCCAGAGGAAGCGGGGGGCCAACTCTACAGCAGAGGGCGCCGGAGAGCCTCTAGTCATAGGCAGAGCGAGGGACGCGCGTTCCCGCAAGTGCAGCCTCCCTGCAGGGATTGATTCCTTGACAGGTAGTGAGCCAATCCAGCCAGCCACTGCCTTTCTAAAAAATAAACTACTCTTTCTTCTTGCCCTCCTCTGCTTGGCATCGTTCCCTATGCCCCTCTGTGAGAACATTTTAAATGGTCCTACAGATAGCTGTGAAATAAAGGCCAGTTATCATCATTATTATGATCATTAATCAGATATATAGGTAACAGGTGATCCCAATAATGAAGCCAAGCATCTGAAATAAGGATGGGTGTGGGGATTGTGTTTGAATAGTTTGCTTTTGTTTCCTTTTTTGCTTGGGTTGCGGGAGCGTGTTGTTTCAACATATGATGTTTTAAAAACGTGTCTGTTTATTAATGTGTTGGTTAAAAACTGTCCTTTAAAGCAGCACTTTTTTTTCCAGAATTATTTGACACATTTCTGGTGAAATGCATTAACTTTCTCTTCCCAAAAGACTGGTGGGAAGGGAATAATGGAAACAACAACTTCATATGCCAAATAAAACAGTTAAGTTGTGAAAAGACCATTTATCAATATTTAACCCCCCACACGCCATTTGTTCTTTTTTTAAAGAACTTCACTAAGAATGAGATTCATTAAGTCAAAGAATGTTAGAGCTCGCAGGAATTTGCAAAATGAAGCCACCTTCTTATCTATGTGAAACGGAAGACCCAGAAAAGATGAGTGACTTGTCCAAGGTCACAGCATGCAGTCAGGGCTGATTTCCAGTCTGCAGATCAAGAGGGGAGCAGTGTTTCTCAATGAAAGGACAGTGGTGTAAGTTTTAAAGATTTTATTCTGTTCTTTATTACATGATTATTGTAGGAAAAATTGGGAAGAGTTAATGTTTTAAATTACCTACTGTCATACCACCTCAAGATGGTCATCGTTAGTATTTTCTGTATAATTTTCCTTACTTTCTAATGTATATGAACACTGGTAAATGTGTTATATTTACTAAAATTGGGTCGCACTATCCATACATCTTTGTAAATATAATTCCTAACAGATGGATAACTATTCTAGTAAATGGATATACCTTGACCAGTTTAATCAGTCCTTTATCGTTAGACATGCAAGCTTTTGCAAATGTTAAACTCTCATTAAAGGCATTGCACTAACCATTCCTCTTCATACATCTTTTGCTGAAGTGGTGTCTACTACTGATCAATGTGAATCTTTGTAGGAATGCAATGCAATCTCTGGCTCTGGAACTTACTGTGTGTCTTTCCACAAGTCACAACCTTTCTGAGCTCCAATTTCCTCATCTTTAAGTGGAAGTTATCCTACTAGTGATAACCTAGGGGTGGGCGGATTAAATGAGATAATACATGGAAAATGGTTAATGCCTAGCACATAGCGAATCCTAAATCAATACTACTACTTATTATTATTATTATTATTACCATGTTCTGAAGTTTGGTGTAGGACCTGAAGAAGATTGGGTCTTCAAAATAATGCCCATGGTTTTCTATTACTCTTCAAAAGAGAGTAACCAGAGTTGCATGAATAAGTTTTTAGGTGTAAGCTTTAGTAGCTAGATTAATATTTCCTTTTCTCTAACAATTTATCCAGAAGAAAAATAATAAATTTAAATTATATGTGGGCTGTTGAGGTAATTACCATGTTCTGGTTATATAACTTAACACCAGTCAAAATTTTTGAAGCATAGCTTTTCATTAAAGGTTCTTGACTTAGTCCATTTTATGTTGCTTATAATAGAATACCAAAAACTGGGTAACTTATAAGGAAAAGGAATTTATTTCTTACAGTTATAGAGACTGAGAAGTCCAAGATCGAGGGGGCACATCTGGTGAGGGTCTTCTTGCTGGTATGGACTCTTCAAACTCCAGAGGTGGAACAGGGCATTACATAGTGGGGGGGGGGTGCTGAGCATGCTAGCTCAAGTCTCTCTTCTTATAAAGCCACCAGTCCCACTCCTGTGATATACCATTAATCCATTAACCCATTATTCCATTAATTTATTAATGGATTAATCCATTCATGAGGGCAGAGCCCTCATGATCCAATCACCTCTTAAAAGCCCCACCACTCAATACTGCCACACTGGGGATTAAATTTCAACATGAGTTTTGGAGGGGACAAATATTCAAACCACAGCAGTTCTCAAATAAAAATCAACTGTTCTGTAATAAATAAAGTTTCATCTGATTCTTTCCCCTTTGGAAAATGCTCAAAGCACGGCTTATCCCATAAAATCAGCAGAATATCTACATAATCCCCTGTCCAGCTTCTCAGTACCTTCAAGCTACTTTCCTCTGTTTTTCTCTTGTATCGATGCCCCCCCAACTATTTCATATTCCTCAGAAGAGTGAGAGAGCACAGAGGCAGAAGTTGTCATCTCTGAAACTTTGCTTTTAAACTGGGAAGATATCCATGAGTCACACTGGGATGGATTTAAGGTTTATATTCCCATCTGAAGCTTTGGAAACTCGTCATTATTCCTACCAAAGCCTATACAGTTAATACAACTTGTTGTGTCACCTCTATTTCTCCAATGCTTGTTAAAAAATAAGGGAACACTCATCCTCTTTCAAAAGCTCGCTGGAAGGTTCAGTGTTGGGTGGCCTATCTCAGAAATCAGTGACCAAAATTCATGATGACCAGCTTTCCAAAATGCTGCCAGTAGCTCCCTGCTTACTCTTCCTTCCTCTTCTCCTCCACTGAACATTGTGGACAAAGACACTCAGGATTGTTGGAGTGAATGTGACTGATTAAATGAGTTCTTTCTGGACACAACTTTTATTGAATTTGAGCACCAAACACTGGGAAGTCTTTGTCTATAACTGGCACACAGAATGATCCACATGTGTTTTTTGCCATGATGTGCCATTCTTTTTTGTAATAGTGACAAGTTACATTCTACTGGTCTCTATTTGTCTCACACTTGTTGAAGTGGCTTTGCCAACTTACCCAAGCTAGAAACAGTTTCCTGGGATTGCCTTCCCTGCATGATTCTGAGTTAGGGTGGAACAGAAGAAAAATTGGGGCAGAATTTAGGAGGTGGAAGTGAAGCAACAGACATTATGTTCTGAAGTTTGATGAAGGACCAGGCATTATTACCACTGGCGCACACTGGTACTGATCCACTGGTGTACCTTCTTGGTGTGCGGTAGTGGTGGGGCCTGTAGCAACTCCACCTCTGACAAGATCTCCTTTTTCAAATTTTCCATGTACTGGGCCAGGTGTACATGCAGCTCCATGGCAAAGGATGCCAGCTCCTTTTCCAAATTGGAGGCAATAAGAGACAGATGCAGGTTCCAGTAAGTGTTCATGGGTTTTATTTAGTTTGTCTTCATGGATTCAAGTGAATCCCTTGCAGGTTCCAGTTTGTCCGTGCTCTCCTCCACCTCACAGGTACCTCTTCTTCCCAACTGTAGGCCCTGAATATCTACAGTGACTTCAGACTGCCATCAAATGCAGAGGCACTAGCCTTCCATAGACTTCATCTCCAGCTCCCATAATTGCATAAGGTCTAATTCCTATAATTATCCTTTATTGATTTTCACTCTGATTCTCTAATCAAATCATATAACTGCTATCAGGTGATTTTTATATTATATCCAAATTTGAAAACCAGATATAGGATTATAGACATTACAAGGGAATTTTTTATTTTGCAAAAAAATTGTACATGATACTTAAGTAACCATCTATTACCCTCACTTTGTTTTTATGTCAAACTTATTTAAATACCACTCTTTAAGTTTATTGTCAATTTATTTTTCTTCCTCTGATTTTCTCTGCAATCCATTGACTATGACACCTGCCCTACAAAACACTATTTCAATTCAGTAGAGGCTTGCAAAACACAAAATCTAGATCTCAGTTTACTTTATTTCTTTGTACTATTAACAGTGATGGCCACTTTCTTTTTTTTAATTTATCTTCTCCCTTGGTTTCCATGACCAGCACTCTTTGGAATTTTCTCCTATCTCTCCAACTGCTCTCTCTCCCTCTCTCTCTCTGTCTTGTTTGTTCACTTTTCATCTACCCAATCCTCAAGAATGTAGGAGTTTGTTGCCCAAACTTTGTTGCCCAAAGTCCAGTTCTTGGCACTCTTGAATTCTCTCTCCATCCTCTCAGGCTTTCTGACCCCCTCTACTTTTATGGATTCAACCATCATCCCTTCACAGTCATGATTTATAGATCTATGCTTTTATCTCTGCTCTCTCTCCCAAATGCCAGGATCATGATTCTAGCAGTCCATTGAGTCTCAAATGACTCCCAAATTCAAAATGTGCAAACTGAACTATTTGTTTACCATGATATGTCCCACATCTCCTAACTTGGATAATGTCATTACCATCCTTCAGTCACTCATGCTCAAAATTTCAAAGTTGGAGAGTGACATCACCAAAGGCAGAGTAGAAGAAATTTGGCTTCACTCTCTCCCACTGGAAACCAAAATTAACTATCTAGTGCCAAGATTATCACCATCAATATCCCAGAACTCAAAACCGAGGCTATGACAATCACTAGGGCCACACAGAAGTGAAAAACTGTGAGTAGAAAATAAGAGAAACAGAATTCTGTCTCTGCAATGTCCCTGCCCCAAACTTCCAAGCACTACATGGAAAAGTCCTCCAAGACTCATGGTTTCTCCACTGGAAAAAGTGAGATTGAGGTCGATAGCCAGTTCTCCATCATCTTGGGTTCCAATGCAGGAAAGTCATTCCTGCCTCGACCCACAGAAAGCATCACGAGTGCCTGTAGGGAGAGGGACCCCTGAGGGCAGCTAAAGACAGATGTTGGGGGTGGGGCTAGAGGCCCCAGCATGTGAAACTCAGGGGCTGCTCACCAGCCCGGACAAAGGAGATGCCAAATCAGAGAGGTGATTTGGCAGCACCACACAATAGGAGGCATGCTCCACAGGCCTCTGCGCATGAATACCTAGCCAGCCTCTCCACATATCTGGAGAGTTCCCTAGAACTTGGATCTTTTGCAACATCAGCAGCAAACCTGGACTTAGGCTGCCATCTAGTGCCAAAAAGGAGGCAGTGATCTAGGGCTAAGGGAATCAATAAGCAAATTGCACAGAACCTATAAACACACATGCATTAGATAGACCAAACCAACCTAGATAGCAAAGAGTGGAAAAATAACCAATCATTCCATGTTAAGACATAGATATACATTCATAAGAAACAACAGCGAATAGTGAACTATGACCTCCCCAAATGGACGAAGCAAGGAGCCAGTGACTGACCTGAACAAGACAGTGAGTTCTTAGATCAAGAATTCAAAATGGCAGTTTTGAGGATACTCAGCAATCTCCAAGTTAACACAGAAAAGCAATGCAGAAATTTATCAGAGAAATTTAACAAAGAGATTGAAATAATATGAAAAAATCAAGCAGAAATCCTGGAACTGAGAAATACACTGGCCGAATTGAAAAACCCATAAGAGGGGTCTCAACAGCAGAATTGATGAAGCAAAAGAAAGAATTAGTAAGCTTGAAGACAGGCTATTTAAAAGCACACAGTCAGAGGAGAAAAAAGGAAAAAGAATGAAAGGAATGAAAAATGCCTACAATCTTTAGAAAATAACCTCAAAAGAGCAAATCTAGGAGTCATTGGCCTTCAAGAGGAAGTTGAGAAAAAAGGGGGTAGAAAGCTTACCAAAAGAAATTGGGCCAGGCTCATGCCTGTAATCCTAGCACTCTGGGAGGCGGAAGCGGGAGGATCATTTGAGGTCATGAGTTCGAGACCAGCCTGAGCAAGAGTGAGACCCCATTTCTACTAAAAAAATAGAAAGAAATTAGCTGGACAATTAAAAATATATATATAAAAAATTAGCCAGGCATGGTGGCGCGTGCCTGTAGTCCCAGCTACTCAGGAGGCTGAGGCAGAAGGATTGCTTGAGCCCAGGAGTTTGAGGTTGCTGTGAGCTAGGCTAATGCCACGGCACTCTAGCCCAGGCAACAGAGAGAGTGAGATTCTGTCTCAAAAAAAAAAAAAAGAAAGAAAAAAGGAATAATAACAGAAAACTTTCCAAACCTAGAGAAAAAAAAAATCCAGGCACAGAAGGGTAATAGATCACCAAACAGATTCAACCCAAATAGGACTTCTCTAATGCATATAATTAAACTCTTAAAGGTCAAGGACAAAGAGAGGATCCTAAAAGCAGCAAGAGAAAAAGAGCGAATGACATATAGAGGAGCTCTGATTCATCTGGCAACAAACTCTCAGCAGAAACCACATAGGCTAGGAGGGAGTGAGATGACATATTCAAAGTGCTAAAGAATAAAAACTGTCAACTGTGAATACTGTACCCAACAAAGCTATCCTTCAAACATGGTGGGATAAAGACTTTCCTAGACTAGCAAAAGCTGAGGAATTCAACATTACCAGACCTGTCTTACAAGAAATGCTAAAGGGAGTTCTTCAATCTGAAAGGAAAGGATGCTAATGTGCAATAAGAAAATCATCTGAAGTCATAAAACTCACTGGTAAAAGTAACTACGCAGACAAATCAGAACACTGTAATATTTTAATTGTGGTGTACAAACCACTCATATCTCTAGTATAAAGACTAAAAGACAAATATATTGAAAACAATAACTACAACAGTTTGGTAAAATATAGGCAATATAAAAAGATGTAAATTGAGACAACAAAAAGTCAATACGGGGGGTGGAGTTAAAGTGTAGAGTTTTTTTAGGATTTTTTGGTTTTTCTCTTTGTGAACAGAGTTGTCATCTACTCAAAATAATTTGTTGTAACTATAAGATGCTTTTTGTAAGCCTCGTGGCAATTACAAAGCAAAAACCTATGATAGATACAACAAACGTAAAAATCAAGGAAACAAAACATACTACCAGAGAAAATCACTTAGCCACAAAGGAAGACAGTAAGAAGGGATGAAAGAAAGAGAGAAGTTACAAAACAACCAAAAAATAAGCAACAAAATGGCAGTAGTAAGTCTTTACCTATCAATGATAATATTGAATGTAAATGGACTAAATTGTCCAATTAAAAGACATAGAGTGGCTGGATGGATTAAAAAAACAAGACCCAACTATACGCCACCTAAAAGAAACTCAATTCACCTATGAAGACATACAAAGACTGAAAGTGAATAGATAGAAAAAGATATTCCATGCAAATGGAAACCAGTAAAAAGCAGAAGTAGCTGTATTTATATCAGATAAAATAGACTTCAAGTCATACACTGTAAAAAGAGACAAATAAGGTTATTATACAATGATAAAAGGGCCAATTCAGTAAGAGGATATAACAATTATAAGTATATATGCACCCAATACCAGAGCACCAAAATATATAAAGCAAATATTAACAAACCTAAAGGAAGAAATAGACTGGAATACAATAATAGTAGAGGACTTCAACACCCCACTTTCAGTAATGGACAGATCATTCAGACAGAAAATGAACAAAGAAACATCAGCATTAAACTACATGCTAGACCAAATGGACCTGACTGACATTTACAGAACACTTCATCTAACTGCTGCAGAATACACATTCTTCTCATCAGCACGTGGAACATTCTCGTAGATAGACCATATGTTAAACCACAAAACAAGTCTCAACAAATTCAAAAAGTTGAAATTATATGAAATATTTTTTCTGACCACAATAGAATAAAACTAGAAATGAGAGGAACTAATGAACTAATGAACTAATGAGAGGAACTTTGGAAACTATACAAATATATGAAAATTAAACAATGTGCTCCTGAACAACCAACAAGTCAATGAAGAAATTAAGAAGGAAATTTAAAAATTTCTTGAAACAAATGAAAACAGAAACACAACATGCCCCAAACCTATGAGATACAGCAAAAACAATACTAAGAGGGAAGTTTATAGCAATAAACACCGCCAACAAAAAAATTAGAAAGACTTCAAATAAACAACCTAATGATGCACATCAAAAAAATTAGAATAAACCAAACCAAAATTAGTAGAAGGAAATAAATAATAAATATCAGAGCATAAATAAATGAAATTTAGACTAAAAAGCAGTAGGAAAGATCAATGAAGCAAAAATTATGTTTTTTGAAAAGATAAACAAAATTGACAAACCTTTAGCTAGACTAAGGAAGAAAAAAGAGAGAAGATCATTATTAAAATCAGGAATAAAAAAGTAGACATTACAATTGATACCACAGAAGTACAGATGATCATTAGAGACTATTATGCAGAACTATGCACCAACAAACGGGAAAACCTAGAAGAAATGGATAAATTCTTGGACACATACAACCTACCAAAATTAAACCATGCAGAAATAGAAAACCTGAACAGACCAAAAACAAATAACAAGATTGAAGCAGTAATTGAAAGTCTCCCATTAAAGAAAAGTCCAGGACTGAATGGAATCACTACTGAATTCTACCAAACATTTAAAAAAGAACTAATACCAATACTACTCAAACTATTCCAAAAAATTGAAGAGGAGGAATCCTTCCAACCTCATTCTACAGGGCCAGCATTACCCTGATATGAGAATGAGACGAGGACACAACAAGATAAGAAAACTACAGACCAATATCCCTGATGAACATAGATAGAAAAATCCTCAACAAAATATTAGCAAACTGAATTCAACGTCACATTAGAAAAACCATTCGCCATAATAAAGTGGGATTCATTCCAGCAATGCAAATATGGTTCAACATATACAAATCAATAAACGTGATATATCACATTAACAGAACCAAGGAGAAAAACTATATGATCATTTCAATAGATGCTGAAAAAGCATTCGATAAAATTCAGCATCCCTTTACGATAAAAACTCTCAACAAATTGGGTATATAAGAAACATACCTCAAAACAATAAGGGCCATATATGACAATCGCACAGCTAACATCATACTGAATGGGGAAAAATTGAAAGCCTTTCCTCTAATATCTAGAACAAGACAAGGATGCTCACTTTTCACCACTTTTACTCAACATAGTCCTGGAAGTCCTATCCAGAGCAATTGAGCAAGAGAAAGAAATAAAGGGCATTAAAATTGGAAAGGAAGAAGTCAAATTATTCTTATTCACAGATGGCATGATCTTATATTTTAAAAAATCTAAAGACTCTACCCAAAAAAAAAAAAAAACTGTTAGAATTGATAAATGAATTCAGTAAAGTTGCAGGTACAAAATCAACATATAAAAATAAGTAACATTTATATACACCAACAGCAAAGAACTGGAAAAATGAAGAAAACAATCCCATTTATAATAGCTACAAAAATAAAATTGAAATAAATTTAACCCAAGAAATGAAAGATCTCTACAACGAAAATTATAAAATACTGATGAAAGAAATTGAAGAGGACACACAAAAAAATGAAAAGATATCCCCTGCTGATGGATAGGAAGAATTAATATTGTTAAAATATCTATACTACCCAAAGTGATCTACAGATTCAATATAATTCCTATCAAAATACCAATGTCATTCTTCACAGAAATAGAGAAAACAACACTAAAATCATATGAAACCACAAAAGACTCCAAATAGCCACAGCAATCTTGAGGAAAAAGAATAAAGCTAGGCATCACACTACCTGACTTCAAAATATACTTACAAAACCATAGGAACGAAAACACCATGGTACTGGCATAAAAGCAGACACATAGACCAGTGGAACAAAATAGAGAACCCAGAAATCCATGCATTTACAGCCAACTCATTTTAGACAAAGGTGCCAAGAACACACATTGGGGAAAGAACAGTCTCTTTAATAAGTGGTGCTAGGAGAACTGAATAACCATATGCAGAAGAATGAAACTAGACCCCTATCACCAAAAATCAAACCAAAATTGATTAAATAAAGCCAGGTGTGGTGGCATATGCCTGTAATCCCAGCTACTTGGAAGGCTAAGGCAGTAGAATCACTTCAGCCCAGGACTTTGAGTCCAGTCTGGGCAACATAGCAAGACCCCATCTCTAAAAAATGGATGAAAGACTTAAATGTAAGACCTAAAACTATGAAACTACCAGAAGAAAACATTGGTCTGGGAAAATATTTTTTGAGTGAGACCTCTAAAGCACATGCAACAAAAGCAAAAATAGACAAATGGAATTACACCAAGCTAAAAAGCTCTGCACAGCAAAGGAAATAATCAACAGAGTGAAGAGACAACCTATGGAATGGGAAAAAACACTTGCAAACCATACATCTGATAAGGGGTTAATATCCAAAACATATAAGGAACTCAAATAATAGCCAAAAACCAAATAATCCAATTTAAAAATGGGCAAATAATCTGAATAGACATTTCTTAAAAGAAGACATACAAATGGCCAAAAAGTGTGTGACAAAATCCTCAACATCACTAATCATCAGGGAAACGCAAATCAAAACCACAATGAGATATCATCTTACCCCAGTTAGAATGACAATTATCAAAAAGTCAAAAAATAACAGATGCTGGCCAGGATGCAGAGAAAGGGGAACTCTCATACACTGTTGGTGGGAATGTAAATTATTACAGCCATTATGGAAAATAGTATGAAGTTTACTCAAAAAAGTAAAAATAGAGCTACCATATGCTCCAGCAATTCCACTGCTTGGTATATATCCAAAAGAAAGGAAATCAGTATATTGAAGAAATATCTGCACTCCTGTGTTTATAACAGCACTATTCATAATAGCCATGATATATAATAAACCTACATGTCTGTCAAGGAATGAATGGATAAAGAAAATGTAGTGTATATATATATATACATACACAATGTAATATTATTCAGCTGTAAAAAAAATGAAATCCTTTCATTTGAAGAAACATGGGCAGAACTGGAGAAATTTATGTTAAGTGAAATAAGCCAAGCGCAGAAAGACAAGTATTGCATGTTCTCACTTATTTGTGGGAGCTAAAAAAAGTTGATCTCATAAAGGTATAGACTTGTGGTTACCAGAGGCTGGGAAGGGTGGGAGCAATGAAGAGAAGTTGGTTAATGGATACAAAAATACAGTCAGACAGAAGCAACAAGTTCTAGTGTTCGATAGCACAGTAGGGTGACTATAGTTAACAATAATTTATTGTATATTTCAAAATAGCTAGAAGAGAAGATTTGGAATGTTCCCAACACAAAGAAATGATAGATGTTTGATGTGATGGATATATCAATGACCCTGATTTGATCATTACATGTTATATTCATGTATCAAAATATCACATGTACCCCAGAAATATATACAATCATTATGTATAAATTTTTAAAAACTTCAGTTATTCAATACTTTCCCCTCTAACCAGACTCCAAATTCTTGAATTCTCTGATTCTCACTTTTTTTCAATTCCCATTGCCATATCATCATTTGATCCTACTTCTATTGTACTATTGCAACAAACTCCTACTTGATTCCTAACTTTAGCTTCCACTCTCTCCTTCCCTACCATCTTCAGTCTGTGTTACCTTCCCAAAACATGAATGGGCTTATGTAACTTCTTTGCTCAAAATATCTCCTAGTTTCCCATGACGTGTAGAACAAATACCTGCCAGTTTTGTACAGCATGGCCACATTTTGATTTCTTCCCTTTCAACCTTATGTCCTACTATACTTCCACCTCCCTTTCACCATACACACAGTCTATGGATCCCCGGACATTCCTCCATCTCTTGGACATACTTGCATGTTCCTGGCCCAGGGCCTTGGCTCAAGCCTTTCCTGTTTGAGCTGTTACTGTACTGAATGCCTAACCATCTTCCCTATCCAGGCTCAGTTCTCACTCCTAGCTGAATGACTTGGGTAAGAGCCTCTGAGTTGGAGTTAGTTCTCATCAATAACATGGGAGTAGCAATGCATGTAATGGCAATAGCTCACATGGATCAAGCGCTTAATTACTGCGCCAGGCACTGCTAGTTAATGGCTAAAAATGATTAATGTCCTCCAGGGTAATGATTTTCTCCTCCTAAGAGAAAATTTGATCAAATGTCCTTGTCCCCTCAAAGGCAAGTTTGCTGATACAACAGATCCAGACTCTACTTGGCCTTACTTTTCTATTCCAATTTAGTGGAAGAGGGGCCACATCCTGTTAAGTCCAGTGAGTGGAACCACTTCATTCATCAAGGTGGATAATAGCTTATCTATGAGTAAGGTAGAGCTGTTCCACCCTGGTTTAATTTCTTTTAAACTGCGAATGATGACAATGGTTGTTGTGCAGGCAAAAATAGAATAAATCATGTACAGTGTCAAGCATAGGACCCATGCTTAAAAGCTGTTCTCAATATTTAGGATATTAACACATCCCAGGGAACCCATGGAGCCTTCAACATAGCCTGGCTCTTATTTGACACTTCTCAATGGGGATCAAAAATTCAATTCAGGAAGATAGTTCTGAGAAGGGTGAGGGAAGAAGAAAAGGAGGAGCAGGAAAAGGAGGGGGAGGAGGAGAAGAAAGAGAAGGGGGAGGAGGTGGTGGCGGCAACCATGTTAACACAGGAGCTCATGGGCAAGAGCTTGGAGGGTGGTGGTGTTTTTATTGCTTTTTCCATGATTGGAAAATAAGTTTTGAACTTTGGGGACTTTAAGGAGTGGAAATGGGATAAGTAAATATAGAGAATGTTAGCCCTCCGTAAGGAAGAAATACTACTGTCTTCAGTGTACAGTCATGTTGGGACTCAATCTGACCTGGAAGTATTTGAATCAATGCACCGAGAAGCTGGGTTATAAAAGGGTTCAACTGTACTAAGTTATTTGAAATATTTAAAACCAAGAATAATCTCTGAGCTGCAATGAGTGATTCTGTAAATATTTAGGCATTGGTGTTAGGACGTAATTCACCCCCAGAACACACCATTGTATATTTAGTTACAATGAGACTGAAGCAGGGAGATAGTTTAAAAGGCCAAGTCCTCCTGCTGTTGTTCTTAACCATTTGGTAAAGCAATGTAGGGAGTGGAATCTCTAGATTTGTTTAAAAAACAAAACAAAGAACCATTATGAATAAAATTCCAAACCTAAGAAGGATGAAAATATTAGAGAATTCTATACAGTCAAAATATGCCTTGCAGGTATCACACACATTCAACATTAGGAAACTACCAAATGTATACGTGAATATTCTTGAGGAATTTCTAATATTTAAGGAATTTTTTCCCTTTTGGTGGTACAATGATGAAGAGGTATGTTTTGTGGAATTTGTTTGGTGGTAGTAGGATGGCTGTGAATTCGGGGTAGATTCGTACCTGTGTTCATTTGAAATACTCTTCCATTTCCTCAAGCAGTGATGACTTCTTTGTAGGTCATAAGATTAAAAAATGACTATTTGAGAACATAGAAAACCATAAATTGTATCAAAAATTTTTTGGCAGGGGAAAATATCAGGATGAGTTTATTATTAAATATTAGTTTTGCTGCAGAGAGTGTGTGTGCAGTGAGGGAAAGGTGCTGCCGATCTGATGGTGGGGTGCCCAGAAAAGCAGCCACTGAGTGCTGGCACCCTAATGCCACAGGCAGGGCTCACAATCAGGCTTGGCGTCAGGTTGGGAGGATGAAACCTCCACTGTCTCAGGAGACATGGCAATCTCAGGGGAAAGAAACACTTAAAGTTTAGTGAGTTGCTTTTCCTGGGTTTACATAGTGGTCTCTTAATGAAGTTTGGAAAGAAAAAGGAGCCACAAGAAACAAATAAGAGAAACAAAATGTTCTCATCTATTTCCAAATTCTACAGCATGAACTTCTCCCAAGAAACTCTTAATAGATGCTTTCCCCCTTTCTATTTTTTGCAAATATAATAGACTTGTTTTATGTAACCAGTATTGGAAATAGGGACCTAATATTGGCCCATACAACAGTTAACCCACTGCGAGCTTTGTCTGTTTAGGGAGGTTTTACTGCTGGTACATTTGAATCCATCCCCTTCCAAATGAGAACTTATACACTGGGCTTCTTTAGACTATATATTCATGCAGAGGAAGGATCCTAAATCTTAAAATAAGAGAGTGAAAGTAAGGAATCAGGCAGGGAGAGGAGGCCCACAATGTCACAATTAGCAGTTTGGGAACTTTCAAAAGGAGTAAATACAATGTAAACCTCATTAATGAGAATGCTGAATGGACAGGGAAGCCTAATTGACAGGGTTGTTTTGTTGTTTTTTAGTAGTTGCCAGGGATTTAGGCATGATATGGTTTGGATGTATGTCCCCTCCGAATCTCATGCTGAAATTTGATCCCTCGTGTTGGATGTGGGGCCTGGTGGGAGGTATTTGGGTCATGGGAGCAGATCCTTCATGAATGGCTTGGTGCCCTCCCTGTGATAATGAGTGAATTCTGCATCACTTTTTTATTTTTTTATTCTTTAGAGACAGGGTCTTGCTCTGTTGCACAGGCTGAAGTGCAGTGGCCTGATCATAGCTCACTGAAGCCTTGGAATTCTGGGCTCAGACAATCCTCCTGTCTCAGCCTCTCAAGTAACTAGGCTACAGGCATGCACCGCCATGCCTTGCTGATTTTTAAAATTTTTTATAAAGACAGAGCCTCGCTATGTTGACCAGGCTGGTCTCAAACTCCTGGGGCTGAGGCAATCCTCCTGCCTTGACCTCCCAAAGTGCTGGGATTACAGGCGTGAGCCACCACACCTGTCCTAGTTCTTGCTTCATTAGTTCACATGAGAACTGGTTGTTTAAAGGAGACTGGCACCACCTCCTCCCTCTCACTTTCTCTCGCCATGTGACACCCTGCTACCCCTTCACCTTCCACCTTGATTGGAAGCTCCCTGAAGCCCTCACCAGAAGCAGATACTGGCACGATGCTTCCTGTACAGCCTGCAGAACCATGCACCAAATAACCCTCTTTATTTATAAATTACCCAGTCTCAGGTATTTCCTTTATAGCAATGCGAAACGGACTAACATGGAACAGTGGTACCAAGAGTGGGTGTTCTTATAAAGATACCTGAAAATGTGGAAGTGGCTTTGGAACTGGGTAACAGGCAGAGGTTGGAAGAGTTTGGAGGGCTCAGAAGAAGAGAGAAAGATGGGGAAAAGTTTGGAACTCCTTAGAGACTTGTTAAGTGGTTGTGACCAAAATACTGATAGAAATATGGACAGCGAAGGCCAAGCTGAAGAGGTCTGAGATGGAAATGAGGAATTTATTGGGAACTGAAACAAAGGTCACCCTTGTTACACCTTAGCAAGGAATTTGGCTGCATCGTGTCCATCCCCAAGGTCTTTGTGGAAGGCTGAACTTAAGAGCGATGTGGTATGTGGCAGAAGAAATTTCTAAGCAGCAAAGTATTCAAGGCTTCTAACAGCCTGCAACCAGATACAGGAGCAAAGGATTGACTTAAAGTTGGAACTTATAATTAAAAGGGAAGCAGAGTGTAAAAATTTGGAAAATTCATGGCTTGGCCATGTGGTAGAGAAGGAATGTTTTCAGGAGAGAAATCCAAGCAGGCTATGGAGCAACCACTTGCTAGAGAGATTAGCATGACTAAAAGGGAGCCAGGGGTTAAATAAAAAAAGTGTGATTTGGGGCCGGGCGGGGTGGCTCACGCCTGTAATCCTAGCACTCTGGGAGGCCGAGGCGGGCGGATTGTTTGAGCTCAGGAGTTCGAAACCAGCCTGAGCAAGAGCAAGACCCCGTCTCTACTAAAAATATAAAGAAATTAATCGGACAACTAAAAATATATAGAAAAAATTAGCCGGGCATGGTGGCGCATGCCTGTAGTCCCAGCTACTCGGGAGGCTGAGGCAGGAGGATCGCTTGAGCCCAGGAGTCTGAGGTTGCTGTGAGCTAGGCTGACGCCACGGCACTCTAGCCCGGGCAACACAGAGAGACTCTGTCTCAAAAAAAAAAAAAGTGTGATTTACATAAAATAAAATTCATCAATTTAAATATGTAATGAGCTGTCATGTACATACAATCATGAGGACACCAACACAGTCAAGGCATAGAATATTTCCACCACCTCGAAATTAGCTCCTGCTCCTTTGCGGTCAGTGAGCTGCCCGTGCTCAGGCCCTGGGTGTCCGCCTCGCGTGGTCCGATGGCTCTGCTGTTTCCAGAGTGCCACGTAAACTGAATCGTACACTATGTAGTCTGGTTTGTGAATTCTTTGGGGATTTATCCATGGGCTGTGTGAGTTACTATTGCATTTATTTTTGTTGCTAAAAAGTATTTCTGTGTATGAGTATACCATCATTTGTTACTAATGACACTTGAGTTCTTCCCAGTTTTTATCCATCATGAATAAAAATGCTATAAATATTCACAAAAAAATAAATAAAATAAAATTTTAATCCAAAATTGAACATACGAAAAAAAAAATACTATGGGGAGAAGTGCCCAAAGGCATTTCAGAAATATTCCAGGCCGCCTCTCCCATAACAGGCCCAGAGGCCTAGGAGGACTGAATGGTTTTGGGGGCCAGGCCCAGGTGCCACCATCCTGCACAGTTTCAAGATGCTGCTCCCTGCATCCCAGCCGCTCTGGCTCCAATCACAGCTTAAAGGCGTCAGGTACATCTCAGGCCACAGCTTTAGAGGGCACAAGCTGTAAGTCTGGATGGCTTCCACGTAGTGTTAAAAATACAGGCTTGCAGAATGCAAGAGTGATGATGGAGGTGTGGCAGCTTGCACCTAGATTTCAGAGGACGTGTGGGAAGGCCTGGGTGCCCAGGCAGAAACCTGCCACTGGGGCAGAGCTGCCACAGGAAGACTCTACTTAGGCAGTACTGAGGAGAAATGTGGGCTTGGAGCCCCCACACAGAGTCCCCACTGGGGCATTGCTAGTGGAGCTGTGGGAAGGTAATCACTGCCCTCCAGACCCCAGAATGGTGGGGCTACTGGTAGCATGCACCCCCAGCCTGGAAAAGCCACAGGCACCCGACTCCTACCCATGAGAGCAGCCACATTGGTTGTGCCCAGCAAAGCCTGCCTGAGGCCTCGGGGACCTACCCCTTGTACCAGTATGCCCAGGATGCGGGACATGGAGTCAAGGGAGATCACTTTGGAGCTTTAAGATTTAATGTCTGCCCTGCTGGGTTTCGGACATGCACGGGACCTGTTGCCCCTTTCTTTTGGCTGATTTCTCCCTTTTGGAATGGGAATGTTTACCCAATGCCTGTACCACCATTTTATCTTGGAAGTAAATAATTTGTTTTTTATTTTACAGGTTCACAGCTGTAAGGAACTTGCCTTCAGTCTCAGACGATATTTTGGCTTTTGGACTTTTGAGTTGATGCAGGAATAACTTAAGACTTTTGGGGACTATTGGGAAGGGGTGATTGTATTTTGCAATGTGAAAAGGACATGAAATTTAGGGGGCCAGGGGTGGAATGACATGGTTTGGATGTTTGTCTCCTCTAAATCTCATGCTGAAATTTGATCCCCAGTGTTGAATGTGGGGCCTGGTGGGAGGTGTTTTGGTCATGAGGGCAGATCCCTCATGAATGGCTTGGTGCCCTCCCCAGGATAATGAGTGAGTTCTCACTTTAGTTCCTGGGAAAGCTCCTTGTTTAAAGGAGACTGGTACCACCTCCTTGCTCTCTTGCTCCTTCTCTCGCCATGTGTCAGGCCTGCTACCCCTTCCCCCCGCCTTAATTGGAAGCTCCCTGAATCCCTCACCAGAAGATGTTCACACGATGCTTCTTGTACAGCCTGCAGGACCGTGAGCCAAATAAACCTCTTTTCTTTATAAATTACCCAGCCTCAGGTATTTCATTTATAGTAATGCAAAACCAACACAAGGGAAAAGCCTTTTTTTGTAACTCCACCCCCACATTGTTGTTGACCTTGTACTAAAATGCCTAGTTCCACTTTCCTGCCTTAGGAATTGGTGATAGGAATGGGATCTCCTAGTTGAGGAGTAAGGCTGGCAGGGCCTAGGATGCCCCATCACTCAGCGACACCAGCCTCTGTCCAGAATCCTGAACATGTAGCTAGAAAAGGGTTAGCCCTAAACCCGGAATGTTTGGAGGGTGGGGGCAGATTGGAACGTGCAGATTTGACAGTGGTATGCCTCTTCCCCTTCAAACTATTGGCTTGGAAGAAATTTTGAGTTTCAGTAAATTTAAACCTAGTTAGACAAAACTTTCCTTAGCATTAAAGGCTAAAATATCAAGGCACTGTCCAGGGTGGGCTTCAGCAACTCTTATGTCCCAGCAAGACAAGCCACAAATTCCATTAGCCCCATGACCAGGCCTCCCTTGCCATACAATCTTTTTAATTCTCAAGAGATTTCAGAGAATGAATTACTCCTTAACTATGCTTGAAGAAAAATGTCTGTCTAAAAATCCAAAGTGTTCCTACTAATTAGTTAATGCAGCCTAAAGATGGGCTTTTCAAATAGGGGGCTTTTAAAGGAAAAAAATCCCTATTTTTTCCTTCTACTTTCAAACACAGAATACTTTGATCCCAGATTCTCTGGCAGACACCAACTGGATGTCCTATGATTTAACTGAATTCTGACCCTATTCACCTGGAGATAGCATCAGATCCCACAGGTTAAGGGCTCAGTCCCACAAGACTGTCCCCCTCACTTCAGATGCCAGTCACAAGTACTAGGTTGACACCTACACTTCTAACGGACTGGCTATAAATCAGAGGGTTCCATGACCCCCTCCTCAGTTTCAATTAATTTGCTAGAGTGGCTCACAGGACTCAGAGGAACACTTACATTTACCAGTTTATTATAAAGGATATTACAAAGAATACAGATGAAAAGCAGGTGGAAAAGATACATAGGGCAAGATATGAGGGAGAGGGAGTAGAGCTTCCTTGTCCTCTCCAGGCGCACCACCTTCCAGGCACCTCCATGGGTTCAGCAATCCAGAAGCTCATCAAATCTTGTTGTTCAAGAGTTGTAATAGTTCTGATGTCCTATTTCACAGTAGGGTGACTACAGTCAACAATAAGGTATTGTATATCTGAAAATAGCTAGAAGATAGGATTCTTGTATGTTCTCAGCACAAAGAAATGATAAATGTTTGAGGTGACAGATATCCTTATTACCCTGATTATTTGATCATTACACAATGTATACATGTATCAAAACATCATACTGGACTCCCAGAGATTTGTACAATAATTATGTGTCAATTAAAAATTTTAAAAATTTAAAAGACTTTCATAGAGCTTAACCTCTGGCCCCACCTCCCCACCTTTCCTGGAGGTTGGTGAAAGTTCCAACTTCCCAATCCTCTAATACTCTAATCACTTGGTCTTTTAGGTGACCAGTCCCATCCTGGGCTATCTAGGGGTTCCACTCCCAGTTACCTGATTAGCATAAAATCAGATGTGATCAAAAGGGGCTCATTATAAATAAAAGATACTCTTATCACTCAGGAAATTCCAAGGGTTTTAAGATCTCTGTGACAGGAACTGAGGGCAAAGACCAAATATATTTCTTATTATACCACAGGGCTGTTTCCTTCAGTACGACTTTAAAAGGGTTCAATTTTATGATGCTCAGCTTCCCCCCATGAGCAGCATGATACTATCTCTAGTAAGGAGGGGAACAGCAGCTGGATAGTCGATGGTCAGTTGTCAGGACATTAAAATTTCTTTACCCTGATGCCAAGCATAGCATTAACAGCAAGGACACAGTGCAATTCATTAGCTAGACTTGCATCCAATGCTTGGAAAAAATGAAAGCATCTTAAAAGTGGACAGAAACAAAGCCATAAGCCTGGTAGTTCAGAGCTTGGCAAATAGACCATGCTCACTAAGAGTGAGCTGAAGGGAGGGGGTGCAGTGTTAATTTCTCTAAGATATTTTAGCAATAAGGAAATAGCTTCTCCCATTGTGGTTTGAAATCTCAATAGCACATAGATTTGCATGTTGTATTTTTCTATTAAGACATTAACTGTTCACTATACCAAACCAATCCTTTTTCTCCCTCTGAATGTTTGGTTTAAGAATAGGAGAACCAAGTAGAGATATCAGATGGCTTTAGTTTTCAGAAATATGCCACCCATTGCCATGGGCCATCTTGGCATCATAATCTTTAATGGGACCTTTAATGCCATCCTTGTTCTGAAGCCCGGCTGGAGTTAGGTTCTTCTGGGCCACTGCAGCCCAGAACACCCAGGGTGCCCATGCAGTCCTTGCCTCATCTGCCTGTGTTTTCCTTTGGCCTGGCTTTATTTGGCCTGCCATGGGCCCCTGTCACCCACATTCACTTTGTGGTCCCCATTTTCTAAGGTCTGCTTTTTATGAGTTTTTCCAAAACTTTTTTTGCCAGATTCAAATTCTGCATAGCACATCATCAAGAGCAGTTTCACCAAATGTCTGTTAAACAAATTGAATAAACAAAGTCCATGTATCATTTTTTGTAGGGCATGTTTTATATTTTTGATAAAGACATAAGGTCTCTGTACAGTCATCCCTTGGCATATGCAGGGGATTGATTTCAGGATCCCTGCAGATACCAAAATCCATGCATTCTCGCTCAAGTCCTTCAGTTGGCTGTGCAGAACCTGCTTATATGAGAAGTTGGCCCTATGTATCTACAGGTTTTGCATCCTGCAAATACTGTATTTTCGATCCACATTTGGTTGCAAATGCAGAACCTGCGGATATAGAGGGCCAACTGTATTTATTGAAAAAAAAATCTGCATGTAAGTATACCCATGCAGTTCAAATTCATTTTGTTCAAGGGGCAACTGTTATTTTTTTTGTGTGCCAAATGGAGTATGGATAAGAATCGCTAAGGAAAAGTCATTCAAACAGAATTGCAAGAAAGCCTCATTTCATGAGGTGACATCCCCGAGTCACCATCAATAGGCCCTGCATATCTCAGATACATACCTGTGCAAAATGGGGGCAGGGAAAGTCCCTAGTAAGAGAACAGTTTGTTTCAAGACAGGGCCCATCTCTAAAGGAATCTAAAGGAATCTTCCTAAGAAGCTACTCATAGGGCTTTATGGGAAGCTGGCAGCCAAATATCCATCTGGTATGTTCCAAAATCTGTTCACTATCCTCCCTTTTTATGGAGGACATAGGGAAATAGGAGCCATTCTGGTCCAAAGTTCCTCTGTATCAAAGGAAACACAAGAGGGGAACTCCATCAAAGCCAGAGTGAGGCTGTTATCCCTTTTCTCCCCTATCCCCAGCCCAGGAGGCATATTATTGTACCTTCCCCAGCTCAAAAGCTGACAATTATACATTCAAATGTATTTTGTCTCATTCGATCTCCTTGAGAGGACTCTAGTTTCTGATGATTAAACATTAAAAGGGAACCTTTTGGTTTAGTGCTGTTGGAAGCAAGAGGAAGGAAATACTCCCTTGATTAATATTCCAGATTAATTGACCATCAAAAAGCAGCAGTCTTAGCTGGGCATGGTGGCTCATGCCTGTAATCCCAGCACTTTGGGAGGCTGAGGTGGAAGGATTGTTTGAGCCTAGGAATTTGAGGCTGCAGTGAGATATGATCTTGTCTCTGCACTCCAGCCTGGGTGACGGAGACCCTGTCTCAAAAAAAAAAAAAAAAAAAAAAAGAAGCAGCAGCAGCAGTCACACCATCAGACCTTGGCTTTCTTCATGCTGTCTTCCTTATGTGAAACTGCCAGGCTAGAAAACAACAAAAATAAAAAATGGAATGTGATGAGAATTGAGGAATTATTGTTAACGTTTTTAGGCATGGTAACGGTATTGTGGTTATGTTTTTTTTTTAAAAAAGAATGTCTATCTTTTAGAGAAACATGCCAAATTGTTTATAAATGAAGTGATACCTGGGATGGTTTCAAAATAATTGGAGGCCGGTGGCAACCTCCTACAAGTTGATATTTGTTCAAGCTGGGTGCTGGGTACATGGGGGATCATTATACTATTCTCTGTACTGTTACATACATTTGACTTTGTCCATAATAATAAGTAAAGGAAAAAAAGTGGCCATTTGTGTTTCTTCTTTTCCTTTTTCTCAGCTTCTTTTGGTCTCCCTTTTGTATCTTTATCTGGAAATCAAAACACATTATAATTGAACAAAATTTTACCTCTAAAACTTTAACACTTTTGAGTAAATAAATATGCTTTTGCTGTCCCATTTGTTACAGAAAAGTTAATTCATTGAAACATTTACTGCTATTTGTCAGGAAGTGTACTAGGCACTGGGGACAAAGAAATTAAAGTTATATTAGGTATTAGGTGATATAGGATATTATTATTAATTAATTTGTATTGCATGAGATTGCATTGTGGTTAGGTAGGAAACTGTCTTTATTTTTAGAGATTTGTACAGAAATATTTAGGGTGGAAGCGTGATATTTGTAATTTACTTTGAATGTCTCAGCAAAAAACATACTTGAAGCAAATATGTCAAAATACTAACAACTGTTAAATCTGGGTGATAAGTATATGGTATTAATTATACTATTCTTAGGAGCTAAGCTATGGGTTTGGATGGTCATATAGAGTGGTATAATGGACATTGGAGACTCAGAGGGGGGAGGGTGAGGAGGTTAGGAATGAAAAATTACCTAATGAGTACAACGTACACTATTTGGGTGATGGGTACACTAAAAGCCCAGACTTTACCACTATACAATACATCCATGGAACAAAAAACACTGTATTCCCTAAATCTATTGAAATAAAAAATTTAAAAATTATACTATTTTCTTTACTTTTCTGAATATTTGAAGATTTTCATGATAAAAAGGGGGCAAATTCTATACATGTGTTGGAGGGGAGAGGGAATACTTTCCAGAAGCTCAGTCTAATGAAGGAGACAGGGAAAGAGATAAATACAATCCAGAGTGACAGAGGGAAGCTTGGGGTGCTCTGGGCATATAGAGGAGTCTCAAAATCAGACCGATTTGGAGAGGGTGGATGAGGAATAGTTGACCAGGAAAAGATGACTCTTAAGCTAGTTCTTTTTAAAATCAGTTGATTATAAAAGTAATGCATGCCCAATGTTGCAATGAGTAAGCCAAGATAGATGGAGGAAGAGACTGGCATTTAGGCAGAGGGACTTTTTGTATCAAGTAACACAGTCAAGAGAAAGAATGTGGAGTACCATGGAGATAGAAAGTAGTTGTCAGGCTACAGAGGATGGCACAAGAGAGAGTGACAGGGTATATATGTGATTAGAGCAGGATCAATTAGGGTCTGAACTTTACCCTTAAGGGTATGGAGAGCTATTGAAGGATTTTAAGTAGGGGGCTGACATGCTCAAGTATGTGCTCTAAGAAAGTTCAGTTTTCCTGCAGTAAGGAAGTAAAGTAACATTAGGGGCCAGGAAACCTGGGCGATATCAGAGGAAGGAGAGCACCCTCTAGTCAACCATCAGCCAGGAGAGGGCACAAAAAGGTCGCTTTTTGTGCTGCAGTACCCCAGACAGGGTGCCTTCTGTAAATCAGCAGCCAGCCTTAAAGGGGTACTTTATGGTGTGCCTTTTTGAAAATTGTACAGAGGTGCCCACTGGGCATGAAAATTACGTGAAAGAGCCCTTCCACTGGGGTGATGCTGCCCTGTAAGGCTTACTTTGGTGCCACACATCTTGCAGCCCAACCCCTTGAGTTGGTCTAGTGCCATGTGCCTTATATAACTATGGACAACCCATCTGAAGTTGAACTGCCTAGGTTTGAATCCCAACTCTATGACTTTGGGTGTGGTAATTATAACCTGCTCCCAAGTGCCTCCATTTCTTTATCTATAAGATGTGCCCTACAGATATTATATAGATTAAATGGCAATAATAAATATAAAGCACTTATCAGGGTGCCTGGCACAAAGGCAGCAAGTGTTCAAAAATTCTTCACTATTATTATTATTTTTAAGAACCTTCTTCTAAAATAAGTTTTAAGAAGTAAAACTAGTTTTAAAGCAAGGTTTGCATAATGATGTTGGCTTTCTTACCACTAGAGTCTGTTTCAGAATCAGAGTCACTTTCACTATCTTCAAAATACATCTTGTGTTTTCTTTTGGATTACTTTTTTCTTTCTTCCTTTCTTGGACCTTTCATGTGAATGACTAGATTGATTCTTTTTTTCTTCTGTAGAAAAGACAAATAAAAATCTAACTTCTAAAGAAGTATTTTATGGTATTTGAAATATTGAAAAGGAATAGATGATAGGAACTTTGAGTAAAAGCAAAGTCTAATGTTCAACTCTTCACAAACTTATTTTTTAATTTCTCAAAAAAGGTCTGTATATTAAAAATACCTCCTGAAGTAGAACCTGAAGAAGTGTTTTTCTTTGGCTCTTCATCCTCTACTGGTGTATGTTCATCAGAGCTGAATTTAAAGAAAATTATTATAAGAATTAGAAAAGTGATGGGATATAGACCATGGAGTATAACAACACACAGTTAAGGATTTTCAGTATTTTCAGTAACGATTGTTCAAGAATCATTAAAAGCACTGAACTACTTCTATAAGAGTACAGTTCAAGGGTGTACCACCATCATAATAAAGAAATAACTTACATTTGCATAATGCTTTAGAGATTACAATGTGCTATTCAAACTGAAAGCAGCATGGAGGATTTATATTTTCAGAAGAAGCTATAGGGCAAAAGTACAGAAACAGGAACCATAAGGAAAGATGAAAGAAACTGGATATAAGAAGGCTGAAAGAAGACTTCATACTTTTATTCTAAGTATGTGAAGGACATATGGTAGAGCAGCAACAGTTCTATCTCCCCAGAGTAAGAAGAACCTAATAAACTAAAATCTAAAGAGATTTTCTTCTGTTGCAAAGAATTCTGAAAATGAGTATTATTAAGGTTCTGTAATAGTTCAGAAAGGGAGTTTCTATATCATATAATCTTTTCCTCTGCAGATTATACCTGGAGTAATTTACTTATTGTCTAGAAAATTATTTTTAGGGTTTCTTCCAACTCAAATTCCATGAATTCAGGCTCTTCAAGCATTTTCCAAAGGTATCTACAAGAACAAGTTTCAGATAATAATACTTTAGCATCCTGTCACAAATTACAGGTTTACCTGTCAAGCACATTGTCTCAACTCAACCTAAAGTAGACGCAGAAATAGAGAAGAAGAAACTTATAAATTATACCAAAGAGAAAGGAAATAAGCAAAAAGAAAAGGTATTAAGCTTTAAGATAGTAGTAGATATAGGAAAATTAACTAAATAAAACCAGAGGTATGTTCGTTTTTAAAAATCTCTTTGTAATACTATTATCTGGCATACAATCTGCTATTCTTTTAGTTTAGAAAAAATAATTCGGGAAGCCAAGATGGCAGACTAGAGACAAAGCTTATCCCACCATCCTGGCAGAAGAGTTGAGGACTGGACTGAGGAGAGTGGAGAGTGATTACTGCTCAGAAGTGGACCCCGGGGATAGACACCAGTAGAGTCCAGGAACACTACCAGGAAGAACTGAGCAGCTGCGAGAGAGGAAGATAAAAGGCAGTAATCTGTGCGAACTAATTCCAGAGAGTTCCAGAGCCCAGAGAAAGGGTAAGGGTTTTCCTTCCCCTCCCTGACCCAGGTGCCTCAGGCCAGTAATGTGGCACAGAGCTCTCATCCCAATGGGGAGTGCCACAAGAGACCAGAGAGTCGGCATCCCTGCATCTGGACGCCTCTACCTCTGCACCCCCTCTATTCCTGGCATCCCAAGGAGTAATTTTGGCTCAAGCCACTCATAACCATGTGGCCACACCCATCCAATAGCAACCACCAAAGCGCCTTTCGCTGAGTGACTTGGCTCCCCGTAACGAGAGTACACTCCCAGCCGAGCCTGCCTCAGTCAGTGTAGCCACCGCTGTAGCTCAGAGAGGAGGATGGTTGCGCTGCCACAGCTGGGGTTGGAAAGGAAGGGGGATGGGTGACTCCCAAACTCGAGAGCGGTGCAGGAAGTCCACAGTATCTTCCCCAAACCATAGCAACTGCTGGAGTTCTCTGTGCTGAGTGACCTGCTTTCAGTGCCAGGGGCACGTTTCCAACCCCAGCAAGCAAGGCAACCTCAGACTGTGATCTTCCTGCCCACAGGCGTTTGGCACATTTACCTGCTGATAGGGCAGCAGGGTGGGGAGGCATGGAGGAGAGATGCCAGTTCCAGAGTCAGGCAGAAAGTGAGAGCCCATGTCTATTGGGAGGGTGTGGATAAGCATAGGAGAACAGGGTTCTGTTGGTGAGCCTCATCTCCCCATCCCCTGCCCAACCACCATATTGGAGTTTGCTGTGCCACTGTGACTCAGTTTGCATAAGTACTTGTTCTCATGGCAACCGAAAGCCTCAGGTGCTACAGGCTGAATCAGAGCAGCTGCCCCCACCCCCACTCACTTTAATGGGGAGTTCAGCTTGAACCAGGAGTTTTTTGAACTGCCACTATTCCCCAGTGGGAGCATACCCCTGGCAGAGACTTCTAGGGATAGAGAGGCCCACCCACCCCACTTTGGGGTCTAGTGGCAGAAAAAGGGTACACAGTTGGAGATCCCTCCATCTCCCAGTGACACACAGAGAGGCATGCCAGCAGGCCAGACACACAAACTGTGGGGAAGCTCAACCGCCTGTCTTGGGTGGGGAGGAAACACAAGTGGACAGATCAGAGGGGAAAGTGCCCGGAATTGTGGACAGGGATGGAAGAATCTGGCTAGCGGCCTGAGCAATTGCACGAGTAGGCCCCTCCCTTCAGGAGCAGTCCTTCAAGCTGGAGAGATAGCCCGGAACCCCATATCAGCACTCCCCCCAGCAGCTGGATAAGCAAACTATTGTGTGACCAGCACGATAGACACCCACCAGTGTAAAATCACCCAAAAGCTAACGTCCAGAACACTGATTTCACAATGGCTTGAGAATTAAAACAAAACAATAAGAGTCAACCCAACAGGATGAACAAAAATCCACCCAAAATATCAATTCTCTCAATAAATGTTAATGGCTTGAATTACGCACTGAAGAGACATAGGCTGGCTGAATGGACAAAAAAATACAAGTCAAGAATGTGCTGTCTCCAGGAAATGCATCTTACCCACAAGGACTCATTCAGACTCAAGGTGAAGGGATGGAAAACAATTTTCCATGTTAATGGAAACCAAAAGAAAGCTGGTGTAGCCATTCTTATATTACATAACATAAACTTTAAAGCAACAAAATGAAGTAAGGCAAAGATGGTCACTATATAGTGGTGGAGGAAAAAATTCAACAAGAAGATTTAACAATCCTAAATATTTATGCACCCAACACAGGAGCGCCCAGATACATAAAGCAAATTCTGCTTGATCTAAGTAAAATAATAAACAGCAACGCCATAGTAGCCAGGAACTTCAACACCCCATTGACAAAACTAGACAGATCTTACAAGCAGAAAATAAGCAAAGAAACAGTGGCCTTAAACAGAACTCTAGAACAAATGGGCCTAACGGACATCTACCGAACATCCCACCAAATAACACTGAATATACGTTCTTCTCATCAGCTCATGGAACTTTCTCTAAAATTCATCACATTCTAGGCCACAAAACAGATCTCAACAAATTTTAAAAAATAGAAATTACACCATGTATCTTCTCAGACCACAGTGGAATAAAATTAGAAATCAATTCCAACAGAAACACTCATCTCTACACAAAGTCATGGAAATTAAACAATCTATTGCTGAATGATTGTTGGGTCAAGGAGCAGTTTCAGATGGAAATCAAAAGATTTTTTGAACTAAATGATAATGGGGACACAAGTTATCAAAATCTGTGGGATACAGCAAAAGCAGTCCTGAGAGGAAAACTTATAGCCTTAACTGCCCACATCCAAAAGATAGATCACAAATCAACGAACTAATGGATTGTCTGAAGCAGCTGGAAAAGGAAGAGCAAACCAATCCTAAACCCAGCAGAAGAAAATACGTAACCAAGATCAGAGCAGAACTAAATGAAATTCAGAACAAAAGAACTATACAGAAGATTAATAAAACAAAAAGTCAGTTCTTTGAAAAGATAAATAAAATCAACAGGCCTCTTGATAGATTGACCAGAAGCAGAAAAGACTTCACTAAGTTCAATTAGAAATGAAAAAGGAGAGGTCCCAACTGATAGCACGGAGATATAGAACATAATCTTTGAATACTATAAAAATCTCTATGCCCGAAAACTTGAAAACATGGAGGAAATGGACAAATTTTTAGAAACACACAACCTCCCTAGGCTCAAGCAGGATGAAATAGAATTCCTGAACAGACTAATATCAAGCACCAAAATTGAAGCAGCAATAAAAAATCTTCCAATAAAAAAATGTCCCGGACAAGACGGGATCACACCTGAATTTTACCAAACCTACAAAGAAGAACTGGTACCTATACTGCAGAAATTATTCCACAAGATTGAGAAGGATGGAATCCTCCTCAATTCATTCTATGAAGCCAATATGAACTTGATACCAAAGCCAGGAAAGGACACAACAAAAAAAGAAAACTACAGACCAATATCCCTTATGAATATAGATATAAAAACTCTCAATAAAATCTTAGCAAACTGAATTCAACTGCACATCAAAAAAATAATTCTTCATGACCAGGTGGACTTCATCCCAGAGATGCAAGGATGGTTCAACAAATGCATATCTATAACTGTAATTCACCATATAAATAAAAGCAAGAACAAAGACCGTATGATCCTCTCAAGAGATGCAGAAAAGGAATTTGACAAAATTCAGCACTCTTTTATGATAAGAACTCTTAACAAAATAGGCATAGATGGGTCATACCTCAAAATAACCCACAGCCAACATCATACTGAATGGGGGAAAATGGAAAGCATTCCTGCTTAGAACTGGAACCAGACAAGGTTATCCACTATCTCCACTTCTATTCAACATAGCGCTGAAAGTCTTTGCCAGAGCAATCAGACAAGAAAAAGGAATCAAGGGTATCCAAATGGGGGCAGAAGAGATCAAACTATTGCTCTTTGCTGATGATATGATATTATATCTAGAAAACCCCAAAGATTCAACCAAGAGATTCCTGGAATTGATAAATGAATTCAGCAAAGTCTCAGAATACAAAATCAATGCACACAAATCAGTACCTTTCATATATGCCAATAACAGTCAAGCCAAGAAATCAAAAACGTAATACATTTCACAATAGCATCAAAGAAAATTAAATATCTATGAATATATTTAACTAAGTAGATGAGAGACCTATATATGGAGAACTACGAAACACCGATAAAAGAAATTGCAGAGGATATAAATAGATGGAAAACCCTACCATGATCATGGATTGGCAGAATCAATATTGTTAAAATGTCTATGCTGCCTAAAGTGATCTACAGATTCAGTGCAGTCCCTATTAAAACACCAACATCATTTTTCACAGATCTAGAAAAAATAATTCTATGCTTCATATGGAAACAGAGAAGACCCCGTATGGCCAAAGCAATCTTAGGCAAAAAGAACAAACTGGGAGGCATCAATCTACCAGATTCAAGCTATACTACAAGGCTACAGTAACCAAAACAGCATGGTACTGGCACAAGAACAGAGACCTAGACCAATGCAACAGGACTGAGAACCCAGATGTACAACCATCCTCATATTGTCAGCTGATCTTTGACAAAGAAGACAAAAACATACACTGGGGAAAAGACTCCCTATTCAATAAATGGTGCTGGGAAAATTGGATAGCCACATGTAGAAGACTGAAACAAGATCTGCACCTCTCACCTCTCACAAAAATCAACTCACGATGGATAACAGACTTAAACCCAAGACATGAAACCATAAGAATTCTAGAAGAAAATGTTGGGAAAACTCTTATAGAAATCGGCCTGGGCAAAGAATTTATGAAGAAGACCCCAAAAGCAATCACAGCCACAACAAAAATACATAAATGGGACCTGATCAAATTAAAAAGCTTCTGCACAGCCAAGGAAACTATCATTAGAGCGAACTGACAACCTACAGAATAGGAGAAAATATTTGCATGCTACACATCCAATAAAGGGCTGATAAATAGAATCTATATAGAACTTAGGAAAATCAACAAGAAAAAATCAAACAACCCCATCAAAAAGTGGGCACAGGACATGAACAGATACTTTTCAAAAGAAGACAGACTAATGGCCAAAAAGCATATGAAAAATTGCTCAGCATCTCTAATCATCAGGGAAATGCAAATCAAAACCATAATGAGACATCACTTAACTCCAGTGAGATTTGATTTTATCAAAAAGTCCCAAAACAACAAATGTTGGCTTGGATGCAGAGAGGTAAGAACACTCATACACTGCTGGTGGGACTGCAAACTAGTACAACCTCCATGGAAAGTAATATGGAGATAAGTCAATGAACTAAAAGTGGAACTACCATTTGATCCAGCAATCCCAGTACTGTGTATGTATCCAAAGGAAAAAAAGACATTCTATAATAAAGACATCTGCACTCAAATGTTTATAGCAGCACAATTCACAATTCCAAGGATATGGAAACAACCCAAGTGCCCATCAATACATGAGTGGATTAATAAAATGTGATATATGTATACCATGGAGTACTACTCAGCCATAAAAAACAATGGTGAATTAACACGTCTTGTATTATCCTGGATGGAGCTGGAGCGCATTCTTCGAAGTGAAGTATCACTGGGATGGAAAAACAAGCATCACATGTACTTTACCACTAAATTGGTACTAACTGATCACTTATGTGCACATAAGGAAGTAACATTCATTGGAGGTCGGGCAGGTCAGAGGTGGGCGGAAGGGATGGGTAAATTCACACCTAATGGGTATGGTGTACACTGTCTAGGGGATGGGCACACTCGTAGCTCTGACTCAGGCAGTGCAAAGGCAATATATGTAACCAAAGTGTTTGTACCCCCATAATATTCTGAAATTAAAAAATTAAAAAAATAGAATTCAAAAAAAAAAGAAAAAATAATTCAAAATAATATAAATGTATTATTTAACACTGAACCCTTCTGTTAACAGGAAATTCACACCCCATGAACTAAAATTTAAAGAGAACAATTAGCATGCTAAAATCGATTAGCAACATGTTTTAATTCTTAGGTATGTTAGACTCTCTTTAGTTCCTTTTTGAAAAGGAGTATATTACCTATCTGCTCTTTGGAGGATACCAATTTTTTTGTTTTATTATAATGTTTGTCACTTGTTTCTTTTTTTTGCTATTACTCATAAACTGAAAAAAAAAACCTATCAGGTTCAATTCCTCAAATTTTAGCTGCTTATGTCTCTGTTTTAAAATCTTTACAAAATAAATATATTTTGTTTCACTGTTTGAATAAATCTTTTTAAATTCTTTATTGAGGGGAAAAGGTATTACAACTATGCAGAGTTAGAGTCAGAGGATCTCCCACTTCAAGAGCAGGCAATCTAAAAGTAGGGATATGAACAACAGTTCTTAGAATGTATGAGTATAGGAAACGAGGATACCTGCCAGACTATAAAGACACACAGTCTTTGTGGTTTAAGGCACAAAATTAAGGCCCAACATTATGTGCTACCTTGACATCTGGGGAAACCAGGAGGGCTCTGAATGGCCTAACTGTGCATTTCCCTCCCCACTCTTCTCCTGCAGATGACGTCCACTAGCCAAAAAGCCCTCCTATCAAAGGGACCAGGTGCACTTCCAGCTTAGCCGTGGGTAGCGAGTTTTAGTATTCTGCTAGCCTGCAGAATTACTCAAGGCAATCACATCCTCCCCAGGGGAAAGAGGAGTTACCTCAACATCTTGATACAACAAAGCCTACCTCCCACAGCCCTGTTTGTTCACTCTCTTACCAACAGCAACCCCTGTGTGGCCCTTGGTGGCATGCTATACCCTCCTTTCCCACTCTGCCAGCTGTGAGTATATGTGATTAATAAACTGTTATTGATATCATCTGTCCTGTGTTTGGCCACCCAATAACACTAGGGTGGGAATCCCTACTTCACCAACAGGGTGAATAGAGATGATTAAAACAGTCCCTGCTGCTACCTGGTTTTATCTGTACTCTTAAGAAATTTATCTTCTATATGCACAAATGCAAATTTTATGCAAGTTGTTCTTATATCTTTTGATTAGGATTCTAAAGTAAGAAGTTCTAAAGTAAGAAGACTGGGAGGACCTTTCAATCCAGAAGGTAGGAGGGCTTCTCAGAGCAAAAGTGCAGCAGTCTCACCCACCTCTCCCATAGGGGCGAGAGGTATGTCTCCAATCTGTCTCAGGACTGTTTTTACTGTTGCTGCTTTCAGGCATAAAACCCTAATAGCTGACACTTATGAAATGTTTATTATATTCAAGACACTAAGTCATTACAACAACTCTAAAAAACATCAGTACTATTTTAATTTCCTTTTTACAGGTGAAGAAATGAAGCTTGGAGAGGTTAAGTAACTTGCCCAAGGTCACACAGGTATTAGGTGGCAAATCAGGGCTTCAAACTCAGGCAGTCTGAATCCAGAGGCTGTCCTCATCACTGCTTTATTACCTCCCAATGCTACGAGAAAAAGAATCAAGACATCTCCCAATTTTTTAAATTTCAACCTACCCCTCAATACCTGTAATGTTTTAAAATATCTCATTTTTTGACCATAGTGCATGTAAAGCACTTAGTATGGTACCTGACACACTCAATAAACACTAGATATGAATACCGACACAGCAATAATTATAACTATTTTCCTTCTCCTGAAACCATATATTTTCCACTCTAACATTCACTCATTAGTGGAAAACTGATCATTCAGTTTTCCTCCTCTCATTCTTCAAGATCAAGATTGAAACCATTTATCAAGACCTTTCTCAAGGTAGCTTCATCGGCAGTTTAGCACATCACTTTTCCTACATTCATCCAATTATCTTGTCTCAGAGGAAGGTTTTTCTTTTTTCCAGTTTAACCCCTTAATCTCAACCCTTTCCAACTCCCTACAAGGAATTTCCACTTACATATCCTGTTATGGTCTCAAACCAATCTGTTCATTCATTCGACACACGCAATAGTTGAATGTCTGCTACGTGCCAGGTGCTGAGAATTCTGTAATGAATAAAATAGGACTCCTCCTTTCCATGTGCTCAGTCTAGTGAAGAATAAAAACAAAAAAGAAATGCTAGATGTAGGTCTGCAATCCTTGGCCACGTCCGCTCCAAGGTCAGAGGTGGAAGAGAGTGGAGAGAGACCGGGGCACTCTACGAAGGGGCCCAAGGATGAGTGAGAATTTAAGGGAAGAAAAGGGCTGCCACAGCTAGATTGAAGAAAAGGATGAAAACAGGCGCAAGGTAGAAGGAGCGAAACGTGAATGGTCAGAAGCGGGAGGAAAGAGGAAGTGCTCTCTGAAGGCAATGGGCTCCTCAGGGTGGAGGCGCCGTGGTCTCACTCACCTCTGCCATAGGCTGGCCTCCCTCTCCCTGTGCAGGAGGCTAGGCTCCGGCTTGTCGCTCCCGTAGGGGCGCGAGCAGTTGCCGCAATAGGCGCACAAGGAGGCAGAAGCAAGGGGGTGCCCCGCGGCGCCGAGGGCCGCTCTTAAGAATGGGACCACAGGCGGGAGCGGCAGCGCTGCTTGTGGGATCCTTGGCCGCGGCCATTCCGTTCCCTACACGGAGAGCAAGAGCGCGCGAGAGAGCTGCGGCCCAGCGGGGAGCGGTCGGCTTTGCTGGGCTTGGGGCTCCTGGACTTCGACGGACTGCAACACTTCCCCTCCGAGCCCGAGGCCTCCCTCTCGGTACTGCAGAACAAGGGACTGGAGCTACTGCAGCTTCGAAAAATGGGGACGCTCTCACGAGCCTCGGAAGAGCTCAGTTGCCGGCTCTTAGAACCCGCCCCGCGCCGCCCGCGCAACCGCCGAAGCAAAGGAAACCATGGAAACCGCTCCTAGTACGTTGGCAAAACCCTTCCCTAGGTCTACGTGGCCTCCGGCCGAGGTGAAGGGGGGTGTGTTTTAGTGTAAAGAAGCCGCCACCACAACCGATTTCGCTCATCCTTTGGTTCCGCGTGAGGCTCGCCAGGTCTAAATCAGACTGGGGACCACGTCTTTCTCAGCCTCGTACTTGAAATAACTGAAGGGAAGAACGACGGACCAAGGGTACATTTCACTGAGTGACCGTATCAACAGCACAGCCAATTCTGTTCGTATTTCGGGTACTTTCCGTGCATGTATTACATAGTCTATAATATTGGGTGCTTACTGTGTCTTTATGTGTATATAGTATATACATAGTTATGTGTGTATATATGTACATACCTAATACATAGGAATGGCTCAAATAGATTTACATATCTTTTCTGAGTCTATTTGAATTAAAAGAAAAATCTAAATGAGATGGGAAGAAAAGGGATAAAGTATTCAAAGTGTTTCCTACACAACTGACAGTGTGTTTATTTCAGTGTCGCCAGATTTATCGAAAAGAAACTATACAGTACGCGCACTTCAATTGAATTCAGATAAAGAACAAAAAATGTTTTAATATAAGTATGTTATGTACAATAATATCACAGTATAAAATGACTACTTTCTATTAAAGATAAGGTAATAGCCACTGTTGTACTTCTTCCCTCCTTTCCCACCACTTCTAAAATTTGTTCCTTATATTCTAAGGCTTTTCACTTGCTGTTCGAGAAAGGGAAGTTGGGGCAGCCCCCAATATCCAGAAACTGGCATAGCACTCACAGGCATGTTCTTCTCTTATTGGACATAAACTCACAGAACATCAACCTAAGACAAGGTTACTTAGGAGACTGACCAAGTGAGACAAAACAAGGTCACTTCATAATTTTATCTAAGCACAAAAACAAGGTCACTGTGCCACCCAGAAAGCACCAAACACACTCTCTTGGCCAAGATAGGTGACTGCTACTTTGCCAGTTACAGTACAGCTTTATTCTCACGCTAGTCTGCCCTCTCTATAAATAAGATTTATTGAGATGCGCAATCATACACTTGCCCCTGCTTTCTGAGAGCATCTGAGCTAGAGCAAACTCCTGCTTCCTTAGACTGTCCCCCAAATCGCCCAAATGCTACAATAGGTTCTTTCCAACATCCTCTTGCTAAGAAGCATCATAGTTCCCTATGGTTTGTGTTCTCATTCTCCCTCCCTGCAAACAGTAATAAACCCAACTTGTCAACTATGAGTATGTTTCTGGTGGTCTTTGGTTGAAGGGTATTGATAATGTTCCACTGCCTCAAATGTTCTTTTCCAGATATTTGCATGGCCCTTTCCATTAGTTCATTCTATTCTTTGTTCATACATCACCTTTTCAGAGAGGCTGTCCCTGACCACACTGTCTATAATAGCACCCTCATCATACTCTATCCCTTTACTCTATTTTTCTTCATAGCACTTATTACTGATATTGTATTATACATTTAGATTATATATATACATGTTTATTGTGTGTCTCTTCCATTAGAATGTAAGTTTCATGAAGACTGGGACTTCAACTTGATGACTCCATCCATAGCACCTAGAACATTGCTTAGCACAGAGTAAGCACTAAATGATATGTATTTAGTATGTATTGAACAAATGAATGGAGTTTTATTGTGTCAGGGTTTGTAAGTTTCATTCTCTCACTTAGTCATAAGCTGTTGTTTGGTCTTAGTTGTCCATTTAAATAGATTGGCTCACTGCAAAATCTCTATTCTTAATTCTCTATTTGGACTCATTTCTTACTTTATTTGACTTCATAGTGCCAAGTAATTTTTCACAAACAATTCATGGGTAGCATATTCCATCATGTTTTTTCATGTTTGGAATAAACTTCCTGTTGCTTTTTTTGGTAGATTGTATTATTGTTAGGAATTATCTTACTCCCCCTTTCCCAGTAGGAGACTTATATTAAATATATCCTTATCCAATTGTCTTTGGAAGGTTTTAAGAAGAAAAGGGCAATCAGCAGTATTAAACAGGTCACATAAGGAGAGATTTGTTGGTATTAAGCAGAAAGGGGGATAGTGATGAGACAGCTAATTTATATTTGGCACTTATGGGGTTCCAGGCCCTCATTCATTCAACATTAATTAACCATATCTATCTACCATTTGTTGGTTGCTTCACAAATAAGTTAATGCTTGAGTTGGGTCTTTATGGAAGATCATACACTTCCCAGACAACAGGTTAGGTGAGGTGTGGATACGAAGGGAATGATTATTCCATGTTCAGGGTTCCAGGAACAGACTTGGAAGCAGTAAACAGCATGGCATATTTTGGAAACTGTAAGCAGTTTGACACTATACATAGTTAATTCATTTAATCCTCAAAACAACTCTGTGGGAAGGTATTATTACCCCTCTTTTACAGATGAAGAATCAGGCTCAAGATCACAGAGCTAAGTGGCAGTACCAAAATTCCAACTCACTCACATCTGCTCCTCAAAACTTTGCTTTTCCCACTCTACCTTACTGGGGTTTCTTCTTATCTTGTGTAGGACCTTACCAAATCTGTGACCCTAAGAATAACTCAGAAGAAGGGCTCTAGGATGGAATGAATGTCACTCTTTTATCTTTTATCGCCATCAATTAATATATATTAAGCACCCACAAGATTGTTGGCATTTTAACACAGGAGAGGACAGTTTCATAATCAAGTTCAAACAAGGCAAGCAAACACTGACAATGTGGCTATAAACCCTAACTGATTCCATTTTCATCCAATCAAAACCTTTCTACAGTGGGAAACGATACCTCCAAATCCATTTGATATAGGTTCTTCTCTTTAAAATCTACTGGGTTGTTTGAAGTAGGGTTAAGCCTTCAGATAAAAAGCAAAAGGTGAAATAACTCGTTGAGAAACAGAAAATTAATGAAACTTTCCAATGATCCTGTCACAAAGACAATTATTGCAACCACTCAAGTTTCTTGGTCTGCTTTGCTTTCCTACAAATAAAATTCCTTTCCTGATCATTAGATCCCCTTTAATTATAGGTAGATTTTCAACTTTAGTTTAGTTTTGGCTTAGTTGGGAGGTGAGGGACATAGCCAGAAGGGAAGAGAAGGTTTCCTGTGCTTTGAATTAGCAGGTTTTCATCATACCTCGGTTGGAACCCCACACTTTTAAAGCCTTTTCAGGAAAGGGACAAAGGCAAGGCAATTCTCTTGGTAGTCTTGGTGATGTTAATGCTGGTGCAAAAGAAATTGTATTGTGTTTTCTAATTTACTGAAGTGACCAACAAATATGATATCAAGAGTGGCATCTGCTGCCACTGTGATCTGTATTTCAAATATATGTCTCGTTTTAGTTTCAGTCAACTAAGCTACTGAAAGATAACTAGATCCTACATTTTCAAGATATACTATATTTACTAAGGGTTTTTTGCTACTAAATTTTTGGGGAGGATAATTCAGAAAAATGGTCATTAATCTGCTAACTAGTTTTGTTAAGTTCTCAGTTGCCAGGAAAATACAAATCTACCTTAGTTTCTTTCACAGCAGTACACTGCTATTTGCCATGAAATGTCTTTATATTAAGCAATGAAAATGTCATAATTTTAAGTCCTAATCAAAAACCAATAATGCAATAATTTGCACATAGTTTGTTTTCCCACAATACAAAATCTTGGAGGAGGTTTATATTTCTGTGTGAAAATATTGCTGTATTACAGCACTTTGATGTTTTACTATGTGGCTTTACTTTATTGAGGAAAATGTAGAATAGATTAGGAATTGATAGATGACGACACCCATGTCTGATTTCCTGTTGAAGAAAATTAGATATTGTTAGATTCGTTTTCCCTCTATAATATCCTGATGGGCATTTTCAGCAAGATTTTTGTAGGAGAGAAGCACAGGAATTCCAATTGAAAGGTAAATAAGCACAAATTTAAGTTTCTGGAAACTGATGAAATGTTATCCTATACATATCTTTAAAAAAGAAAATGAAGGTAGTGAATTGATTCCTTAGTTGAGTATGATTGACAACCAACCTAAAGGGAAATATTTTGCTCTCCAAACACCCATCCTTGTTGCTTCATTCATCATGGTACTCAGTTGGAAGGGTATTACCAGAGGATTTTTAAAAATTATGTAACTCACAATTTATTTATTCAGCCATTAAACAGTCACTGAAAACCTACTGTATGTCACACACTAAAGCTCTCTGAGGATGAAATACTATGCAAATAATAATAAATTAACAATACTAGTGTTACTATTATAATATTCATCTTTCAAGATATAGCTCAAATGACATTCAGTTTGCTATTCTCTTCTCTTTGTTCACGTTTGTGCATCTATCTAATGAGCTCCCTAAAAAGGTGGAGACCCTTGGCTTATTCATTTTCATATTCCACAGAGCCTAACATAGGGTTTGCTATAGATCAAACAGGTGGTCACTAAACTTTAGTTGAAATGAGGGAATTAACATAGTACTGCACCATTCAATTAAGAGGATAGTAGTTGTCCAAACAGTAGATGCTTTCATAAAAGTAGTCACTATAGGCCGGTCGCGGTGGCTCACGCCTGTAATCCTAGCTCTCTGGGAGGCCGAGGCGGGCGGATTGTTTGAGCTCAGGAGTTCGAAACCAGCCTGAGCAAGAGCGAGACCTCGTCTCTACTAAAAATAGAAATTAATCGGACAACCTAAAATATATAGAAAAAATTAGCCGGGCATGGTGGCACATGCCTATAGTGCCAGCTACTCGGGAAGGCTGAAGCAGTCGGATCGCTTGAGCCCAGGAGTTTGAGGTTGCTGTGAGCTAGGCTGACGCCATGGCACTCACTCTAGCCCGGTCAAAAAGAGTGAGACTCTGTCTCAAAAAAAAAAAAAAAAAAAAAAGTAGTTACTATAATGTAGTTGTTGTTATCCTAGAACTTGAATTATCGTAAAGAGCTAATACATTTTATTTGGTTATATGTATTCAGATATTTCAAGATGATTTATCATCTAACAAACAGGCTAATAGAGCAGATTCAAACTTGCAAAAGCAATGAAACCCGTCTAGTCTCTAAAAGTTTGTATGCCCTAGAGGCTTTCACTGAATTTAGATGAAAGTGACTTGCTTCCTTTCAATTCCAGCTGCTTGTGACTGCATTACCGGATCTCTCCCTTTCCTTTTTCCCACCCTTTCGCCCTCCGGAGAGAGCCGAACACTCAAGAGCTTCCCAGTCTTCCCCCGCCCCCTTGCGGAAAGAGCCGAAGGCAGAGTACGGCGCCGAAGCGGACCCTCGAGCTCGGGCCCTTCCGGACCGACCCGGACCGCGCTCGGAAGAGGAGGGCGCCTTTGACTTCGGCGCTGCGCCCCCGCGCTGTGCCCTCTGTCGGCGGCGAGGGGCAGCGGTAGCGGCAGCCGCGTCGACGTCGGCTAAGACTGGAGCGACGTTTAAAGAAGGGGCAGAATCGCCGCGGAGTGCAGCTTTTTCTTGTTGAGGGACTTCCACCCTTCCGCGCGGCCCGAGGAGGAGACGCGGCGGCGCCGGGAAGCAGGTGAGGACCCGGCCCCAATCCGGGAGGGGGCGAAGGAGCGCGCCTGCCTCCTCTGTCCCTGGGCCGCGCCTGCGTTTGCAGTCGCCTCACTTGAACCAGGAAGCGGCGGAGTCGCAGGCTCCGCTCCCCCGGCTCTTTCTTTGTGTGGGCCCGGGAGTGAAAGAGGGGACGAACCGGGAGGGCCGCGGCGCGGTCCCCTTCGTCGTCAGAGGCCGAGGGGCTGCCGGTGCCCTGGGTAGGCCCCGGGGCGTGGGGAGCCCGCCACAGAGACCCCTTTTCCCTTGCCCCTCTGCCTGCCTTTTTGTGCCTCTTTTTCTCCTCCTAGCCCCTACTTTGATTTAGAGCTTTTCTGCCAGGCCCATCCTCCCCTTCAGTCCTCTTCCCGGGGCATAACAATGCCGCCCGCTTTGCCTCATCCCCCCACAACACTCCACCCTACCGTTGGCCACCTTCTACTTTCCCTGGCACCCCTTATTCCTCCCGCCTCACTGTGCTGTTTGTACCTCTGTCTGTATTTGCAGGAAGCTGGCTTTCGCGTGAATTGGGGTTAAAAACCTTGGTTGCAGCTGGCAGGGTGCAAATGGGGAAGAGGGAGGTGGAGGAAGGGAGATGAGGTTCAGCTGCCGCAGGGAGCCGCGTGTCGGTTTGTTTCACTCCCTCGCGGATGGCTTTTATCTCTTTTCCACCTTCACCAGCCCTTCCGAACCTGCCCTCGGTCTAGGATTTATCTCACAATAATGCGGAATGACTTTGCCATAGTCAAATCGTAAATCTCGGGGGTGGGTTCACATCGACTTTGCTGTCTCTGGGCCCACCCTGACTGGGAGGAGGGGGACACCTAAACAAAACGAAACCAAGTCCCAGCGTCACCTGGACACGTACGTTTGACGCATTCCCACATTGGAGAAACCCATGTGCAAACCACAAAAATTGTGTTACTGTTTTCAGAAAACCTCTCTTTCCGCTTGAAAGTCACTTCTGTCGAAATCCCCATATTTCGGAAGCCCTGGGTTTTGGCATGCTGTCCAAAGGTCACCCTTCCTAATGAATGCCTTTATGGTAACCTGGAATTCCTTGGTACTGTTAACATGCAACACCTTCTAACAAATAATGGTTTAAATCCTTGTTTTTTAGATTTTTTTGCTTACTTTTTGTTCTTAAGCTATAATTTTGAAAAATGTAAAAGGTATTTGAGACGTACTGCTTTCCACGTGTATATAACTTAAGTACTGGAACAGTGATATACTCTTTTGGTAACTTTAAAGGGAGAATATTAATAATATTTCTTTACTGAAGATAATTATCAACTAGAAGTTGTTAATATATCCATATTTATATATATTTAATCTATATGGGGATGTGTTTTTTTTTTTTTTTTACAACTCTGGGATCATTGTTACTGGAATATCTTCTGCGAAGTGCAAAAAACAGATATTTTGGGTTGCTACACAGCAATGCAATTTACTGACATTCCCCCCTTTCTAGAGTGATGTCTACTTCGTTCCTGTAAGTTAATGTTTTCGTTTTCGCTAACTCATTTGGTGTGAGGAAAGTTCTTCACACACACAATGCACACAATTCTTTACGAACAAAATGAAATGTTTCGTGTTTTCATGCAAATAAGCAATAAGAGATGGTAAACTTTCCTTTTCTTTTGTCTTATTTTTTCATGATAGCGTCTGTTGACTTCACTTGGCACTCTATTTAACATTTCACCTCTGGAGATTGTAAAGGTAGAGAGGTGAAGAAAAGGGACAAGGGGATGAGGAGAGAGGAAGGGTAAGAAAGATGTTTAATAGTTTATCAAGATGAAGCACTTCAATTTAAGAACAGAAAAATAATGGGATGATGAGAGGTAATAATTGTCAGTGTTTATAAATGTCATTGGTTGCAGGGAGTAACTTTTGCATCTGTTCTTAAATATTAAAATTTAGTCAGAGTATATATTTCAGACTCAGTGTTGTGCATACCAAGCTTTTCTAACATTTAAATCATTCATTTATGGATGAAGTAATTTCTATGCACTCATGATGAAGATTTTCTTTAAAACAATTTTAAGACAGTTCAAAATCAACTCTTACCTCTTCTTGAGGAAAAAACCCAAAATTGGGACTAAGAAAATTAATTCCAGTCTTTAAAAAAAATCACTTAGTGGAGATGCACATACCTGAGATTCAAAGGAAGGTGACTGGAGATTACTGTTCAAATCTATATAACAATTTAAAACTTGTTCGACTCTCTCAGGAGGAAGTCATGAGATTTGATAAATAGTCCAAAAGCCAGCCTGTATGAACAATTTCTGTAAAAGCCAAAAAGTTACACCAAACTTTGGTTAAAACTTGAATAAACTATTTAATTATGCTGTGGCTTAAATTCTGAATGATAAAGTACTTTTGTTTTTCCTCTCTAATCTTCTCCCATTTCCTCCTCCCTTTCTCTTGTAGGGATGGAGAGTAGAAAACTGATTTCTGCTACAGACATTCAGTACTCTGGCAGTCTGCTGAACTCCTTGAATGAGCAACGCGGCCATGGACTCTTCTGTGATGTTACTGTTATTGTGGAAGACCGAAAATTTCGGGCCCACAAGAATATTCTTTCCGCTTCTAGTACCTACTTCCATCAACTCTTCTCAGTTGCCGGGCAAGTTGTTGAACTGAGCTTTATAAGAGCAGAGATCTTTGCAGAAATTCTCAATTATATCTATAGTTCTAAAATTGTTCGTGTTAGATCAGATTTGCTTGATGAGTTAATTAAATCAGGGCAGTTATTAGGAGTGAAATTTATAGCAGAGCTTGGTGTCCCGTTGTCACAGGTTAAAAGCATCTCAGGTACAGCTCAGGATGGTAATGCTGAAACCTTACCTCCTGATTCTAGTGACAAGAACCTTTTAATACAAAAATCAAAAGATGAAGCCCAAGATAATGGGGCTACTATAATGCCTATTATAACAGAGTCTTTTTCATTATCTGCTGAAGATTATGAAATGAAAAAGATCATTGTTACCGACTCAGATGATGATGATGATGATGTCATTTTCTGCTCTGAGATTCTGCCTGCAAAGGAGACTTTGCCGAGTAACAATGCAGTGACACAGGTCCAGCCTAACCCAGGCCCTGTTGATATTTCAGATGTTGCACCTTGCACTAGCAATAACTCTCCCCCTTTAACAAATATCACACCTACTCAGAAACTTCCTACTCCTGTGAATCAGGCAAATCTGAGCCAAACACAAGGAAGTGAAAAATTGCTGGTATCTTCGGCTCCAACACATCTGACTCCCAACATTATTTTGTTAAATCAGACACCACTTACTACACCACCAAATGTCAGTTCTTCACCTCCAAATCATATGTCATCTTCAATCAATTTACTTGTGCAGAATCAGCAGACACCAAACAGTGCTATTTTAACAGGAAACAAGGCCAACGAAGAGGAGGAGGAGGAAATTATAGATGATGATGATGACACTATTAGCTCCAGTCCAGACTCGGCAATCAGTAATACATCTTTGGTCCCGCAGGCTGATACCTCCCAAAATACCAGTTTTGATGGATCATTAATACAGAAGATGCAGATTCCTACACTTGTGCAAGAACCACTTTCCAATTCTTTAAAAATTTCAGACGTAATTACTAGAAACACTAATGATCCAGGCTTAGGATCAAAACATCTGATGGAGGGTCAGAAGATCATTACTTTAGATACAGCTACTGAAATTGAAGGCTTGTCAACTGGTTGCAAGGTTTATGCAAATATCGGTGAAGATACTTATGACATAGTGATCCCTGTCAAAGATGACCCTGATGAAGGAGAGGCCAGACATGAAAATGAGACACCAAAAATGTCTGGCAGTGAGACGCCAAACAAACGTATGAAAGTGAAACATGATGATCACTATGAGTTAATAGTAGATGGAAGGGTCTATTATATCTGTATTGTATGTAAAAGGTCATATGTCTGTCTGACAAGCTTGCGGAGACATTTTAACATTCATTCTTGGGAGAAGAAGTATCCATGTCGTTACTGTGAGAAGGTATTTCCTCTTGCAGAATATCGCACAAAGCATGAAATTCATCACACAGGGGAGCGAAGGTATCAGTGTTTGGCTTGTGGCAAATCTTTCATCAACTATCAGTTTATGTCTTCACATATAAAGTCAGTTCATAGTCAAGATCCTTCTGGGGACTCGAAGCTTTATCGTTTACATCCATGCAGGTCTTTACAGATCAGACAATATGCATATCTTTCTGATAGGTCAAGCACTATGCCTGTAATGAAGGATGATGGTATTGGGTATAAGGTTGATGCTGGAAAAGAACCTCCAGTAGGGACCACCACATCTACTCCTCAGAACAAGCCAATGACCTGGGAAGATATTTTTATTCAGCAGGAAAATGATTCGATTTTTAAACAGAATGTAACAGATGGCAGTACTGAGTTTGAATTTATAATACCAGAATCTTACTAAACTCCTTTGAAATACCAGAAAGTTTTGTTTGGATTAAGGGACAGGGGTTTCAGAAGACCTGTAAAACAAGGTGCAAGAAAATTTGATCTGCCACATCATCTGAAGGTAGTCTAGTGGGATTATTTGTTGATAATATTTAGAAGCAAATTTTTCTGAAAGTTTCAGTAGAGATTGAGAAGTCCCCCCTCCCCAAGTATTTGTTTATATAGTTAGCTTTCAGCTCATTTAAGAGGCAAACAAAAATAAGCTTGGAGAGATAGTTTTCTGAATAGAATTTGAAGCAGTCTGAATGTTCTTTGAAAATAACTGGAGTTATTAGCATACTTTCCCCTTCCATGTTAGCACTTTACTGCTGAATTCTCAATTTTCTTAACATTGAGACTATAAATGTGTGTTGTGTCTTGTATATGGCATAAAAAGTAAACAAGAACTTCTAAAGTTGTTCTGGAAAATGTCAGAATAAGTCTCCACTTGGTTGTGTATTCCGCTAGTCCAAATGGATAACAACTTCCTGCCGTCCTCCTTTCATGAAAATAGCCATGCAGACAAGTCTCTCATCTGAAGAATGAATTAGATTTAGCTAATTAGAATTAATCCTTGCTTTTATTGCCATAGTCTAAAAGACTTTGGTGGCTAGTCCACTGTATACCTTTGCAGTGATCTCTGTGGGCAAAAAACTAATGGAAAAACAAATCTGTAATGCAGACAGGAGATGAAAAGTTCTGTCGCACTTATTTTTAATTCTGTACGTGATAGAGGATGGAATCAAATGGAGATTTCCTTTTTGCTTGTTATGGTTAAAAATATTCCCCCAAAATTTTTCAAATTTTGAATCTAAAGGCCACCAAATTAATCTTTAATTATATATAAATCTTTGTAAATGATAGAATTCGTAGGTGAGACCTTTACATATTTTAGGTGGGAGGCTACTGGCATATATTTTTAAATGTTCATATTAGAATCTCCAACAGGAAGTCTTTATTTGAGATAGTTGAATCAGTGGTCTAGTATTTTCCTTTCGACAAGATCTTTTAGGTTTTTACCCCTTCTAAAATAAGTTTTATTCCATCTTCAAATTGCTGCGATATTATAGGTATCACAAACTACATCTGGAATGTTATATAGGCTTGTCAGTTCCCATTTACCTTGACAACAATATAACCTTTCTTCCTTTTAAAATGACATATATTTAAACATTTAGAAAATAAAGTTAAAACTTACTGAAGAGCTAATACTAAAAGGAAGCAGGTTGGAACAAATATATAGCCTAGCATTTGTAACAGAATTAACTTGTTGAACTTCTGTAAATGATTTTTTTTTTAGCAAAGGAAAAAATTTAATAGACATTGGAAAAGATTGTTGTGCATAGTTATTAGTCATTTGTAACCTTGCTTAAGTATTTCTTAGTTCAGCATAGATATTTTCTTTCTCCTTAACTATGTATTTTTAAAAATAGTCTATTTCTTGACCTTGAACTTAAAGCTTTAATCATAATTTCTCATGTGTACATCATTCTTCTGATGGTAAGCTAGATTTGAAGATAATGGTTTCAGTGTTTCTTAAGTTGGTAGCTGAGGGTATCAGGCATCAGTATATGCAATAATACAAGGAGAAAGAAAAATAATATCCTTTGCTTACCAAGGGGTAGAGTGATGTGCGTTTGTCTGTTTTCTCTAAGTCTAGACCTTTAAACCATTTTGTAAACTAACCCTTGGGAAATTTGAAATTACCTTATAACTTAAGACTGTGATCTCTGGAATCACCATATTTGTTTCCTTTCTGTGTAGATATTGATGACATTACTCTTTGACTATAGGGTGCACTCTGAAATGTTCTCAGTGGAAATTTGAGTTTCATTAATGTTATTTCACTAGTTAAATACAATTCTACCAATGTGAATGATGTTGATGCCAGCAGAGCTTCCAGACTTTTCAGACTCAACTGCTAAATAATTAGTTTGTCATAATAAAACTTGGTGGTTTCTACAAGCCTATTATGACAAACCAGGAATTCTATAATGGAAAACTATCCATTCTGAATAATATGGATATAATTATTTGCTGCTGCTGTGCTCTGTGCATTCTGAATACGAAATTTAAACTCTGTGCCTATTAAAGGTATCTTCTGGAGTTTTTTGGGAGGAGGAAAACTGGAAAAATAAATTGTATTTTTGCCAGAAGACTCTTACTTGCATGTGTCTCAGGGTCTTCAGTTTTTCTAGAAGTTTCCATATCCAGAGTTTAGAGTTCATGTGAAATACTCCTTTGGGGTGAAAACTCTTCACTCCTGGTATTTATTGGATTGGAAATCTGTAGCAAGATGCTGTTTAATATTTACCATGGGGTTTTTCTATTTTATACTTAGCTTTCTGGCCATTGAATTTCCTTTTTTCTTTCAAGTTGGCTTCAAATTTGCTCCTATGCTAAATTACCTGTAAATATTCTGGATAGGAACTATTTGAAATGGTAATTTGTTAAAAGAAATGACAAAATGAAAACATTCAAACTAAGCCAAGATTTTAAAATGCCATAGCAATTTGCAAGGCTAACTTTAAAGTATGCTCTAAATGATTATGATGATCTTGGTAGTAATAATCCCCCATAAACAACCACTATGAAGGAATGATGCCACATTTTTTTCCATTGTACCAAAAAGGTAAAACAAATGGTAAACATTGCTCAAGGTATTTTGTATTGTCAAGGCATGTGTATTTTAAAGAATTAAATGCTAATTCAACAGCATTGGCTTCCTGCCCTCTGTCAGTCATACGAAACTTTGTTCATTTCCCCCAATACTGTAGTGTTCATACTTGTACAATCTTCTCCGTCATGATTTTTAAGTTCTACTTTTCATTAACCATCACCTGATATTAGTTCATAGAGCTTCTTATGGCAAAAATAAAATGTTTAATTCTGATTTTTGAGTGTGTTTTTTACAAGATTATCTTTCAGAAATTATATGGGCTTTTATATTTTTTTTCCATTTTTATAGCAGAAGACTGGAGCTGTATTTCTGATGACAACATGGCAAAATTTACCATAGGTTTTATATGTTGGTTAATCACATCTCCTTGTATCTTGAACCATAAATAGTCAAAGTGAGTCAGCTGCTGTCAGTTGCTTTAGAGTATTTGCTATACTTTTGTAGCTACCTTGAGGACACAAGTAAGGAGGGAGGATGGTTTTATTAATTTGAAACATCACAAAAGCAGTCTGGGTTTCCAACATGGCAGTGATACAGATTTTAAGCAATATCCAGTTTATACAGGTTCTGGGTTAATATTTTAATGTTTCATGCCCAGTTCGATATTTAAAGCAGAATTAGGAATAAAGCAGTAAATATTACAAAATGCAGTCAAGATATATGTTGGAAATACGAATTCCTTCGTTACAGCAAATGTTTTGCAAAAGAGTAAAGCAGCAAATATTTTTCTAAGGTAACATGCACTTTATATAATTCAATGTAATAAAAAAAGCTGCTCAAATTAAGTGTTACAAAATCTACACTGTTTCAAGTTATTTTGTAAAGTAAGAAAAATACATACAAATGGGTCATAGAATCTTAACACTTTAAGAAATGTGATAAATGTAGGATATACTGTGTAATGGTGCCTTTAAAAAATTAAATATGCACATTCACTAACGCAAAAGGTAAAATGTAAATGGCAAAAAAATTGAGTATTACAAGTTGATATTTGTATAGTAAGTCAATTGGTTATTAGTCCCTTTTTGAAATCCAATAGAATTTTAATATGCTTAGAAGTGTAAAAAATCATAGTAATTTTGCATAATGCAAAAGGATTAGAGAGTTTTTCAAATTTGAAATCTGGATAAGACAACATCCATGATGCCAAAAATTAAACTGAATATTTTTCAAACATTTACTGTGAGCAATAAGTGAGTGCACATGTTGTGCCTTGATTCTTGATGGCTGAGTGTCTACAAGGTAGATGGGAGCACCAGCATTTGTCTGCTACCGCTAATCCATCAAGTTGGGAGATAGCGAAATTGGCTGGAAAATTCTCCAGTATGTGTTCTGTGTTTGCAGAACTGTCTAATTAGGTACCCTCCTGTAGCCCCTGTATTTTTATACAAGTGTAGGATTATCAATCTTCCTTTAAATCAATTCTAAGGTTAACATCAGATCACAATGAAAGTGTTCATTCTGAAGTGAAGGGTGCAAAAGTGTTTTAAACTCATCAAGTTGATGGTTTAAAGCTATAATTAAAAGAACTATACAAAAACCTACCACAATGTGCCAGATGGATTTTAAATCTACTGTAACACTTAAGTATTTGTCAAGTTGACAACATATGAGGTTTTGCAGACTCTAAGCGGCATTGTAACACTTTCATAATCTTGAATTGAATGCTGTCATGACTGGTCTCAACAGAAAAAAGGGCCAGTAAGAGCAGTGGCAGTAAAATACAGATGATTCTTTTGGGGTAGGGTGCAGGATACGTGCGGTTTGCTGGGGTTCAAGCACAATATTTGAAGATTAAATAGTCACAAAGATTAGTAACAGCTCATATCACGACCCCAGAACCTAATCTAACATTTTTAAACTGTGAATTTCAACCATGAGATTTTTATCTCCTGTAGCAAATATATTTTGTAATAACACAACAGGTACACCACTGTCTCCTAGGTTATCAGCTGTATTACTGAGACCTACTTAAACATCTCATGTCGTTCTGTATTTTAGTGCTTCCGGAACAATCAATCTTGTTCCCCACTAAAGATGCACGAATATTGCACTTTTCCCTTTAGGAGGTACCAATAACAAAAGCTGAGCTGAATGATCGCAACAGCCACTTTTACAATACTCACAGAGAAGAAAGGAGTGAGAGAGATGGGCAGCTTTTTTCAACATCCAAACATAAGCAAACAAAATCTTAGCCAGAACTCTCTGTATTAGAACTAGTGTGTAACCCCATTAGCCAGGACATTTTTCTTAGGGACTGACATCAGTGGTAGGGAAAGATAGGGCCTATAAACCAGGTGCTTCAACCGAGGTGCTAGGGAGGCAAACTGCCAAAGGCCTGACGACGACACTCCTTTACATAAAGTGAAACAGATGGCAACCACGCTTCTGCTGAATACAGAGGTGGAGCCTAGGGTAATGCAGGTCCAAACACGACAAGCTTCTTGCTGGGCTGTCTCCCCAGCCTTGCTTAGAGAGAGTGAGCTGTCCCTGGAAGTGCTGGGTTTGGCCTATCCACCCTTGCTTTGCACTGGTAACAAGTAAGCTTCGTCCCTATCTTTCCCTAGCTTGGCAGGCCATTGTAAAACTTTATGCGTAAGAGTCACACTTTAAATTTTGTACCCCAGGCACTCCCACTACAGCAGAAATACAAAAGCCACAATAATCTCAATAGCCAGCAGGCATTCTTCTTTAGGGACTGTAAGGTGGTGGCTTTTCGAAAGGCGGATAGTAGGGCGGAGAGTAACGGGGCGGCGCACTTGAGGACCACATGTAGCTGGGCGAAGGTGAGGCAGACTGAGGCTCATCAGAAAGTCCAGAGGGAGGGGAGGATGGAAAGACACTGGAGTGCTGTGTGACAAAAATCAACAAAACAAACCCGTGAGTGTAGGCAGTGAGTTTGCAAGTCCCTGAACAGTCATTACTATTTAAAAATCGATATAGACAAGTTTGTTTCTGTTTGGAACAACAGGAGCTTCTAAACCTCACAAAGGGGCATAGACCACATGGTCCCATGTTCTCTCAGTCACCCAGGCTGCAAGCCTCATGCAGAGACATCCTGGAATCCTCTTCCCCGTCCCCTTGACGCCCGAATCCAGGCAGTTACTGAATCTTGTTGCTTCTACCTCTGTGTTGTCTCTTGAATCCACCACTCCCTTTTCTATGTTTATAACTCAAGCCTTCAATACCCTTGAGCTATGGCAATAGCACTCCAACTAGTCTTCAAAAAGTAGTTTGAATCTTAAGAACATTCAATGAGGTTAAGCCACTGATCCCTGGGAGAGTCTTTGCTAAAAGAATATATCACGGGGAGATAGTACAGTGGCCAGGAGCCCACGTCACAGACAAAAAACTAAGGTCAGAGAGGTTTCCTTGGATCTGGAGTCTTCTGGCTCCAAGTCCAAAATTTTCTATTCCACCTTAACTGCTGCTCCGTCACCCCCAAGTGCAGGGTAGGCTGAAGAGCAAAGAGTAACAAAGGGATGGAGGTGAGAATACCAAGGTAAGAATGAGGAGCAATATATCAGGTTGCAGAGACACTGTGGATTCAATTTTACTTTCTGTTGTTTAACTTTAGTAGTCTTTAGGAAAGGAACAGATACGGATTTTAAAAAACACCCAGCCAGGCATGGTAGCTCACTCCTCTAATCCCAGCCCTTTGGGAAGCCAGGGCAGGAGGATCACTTGAGGCCAGGAATTTGAGACCAGCCTGGGCAACATAGTGAGACCCCATCTCTACAAAAAAATGTTAAAAATTAGCTAGCCATGGTGGCACATGCCTGTAGTCCCAGCTACTCAGGAGGCTAAGTCAGGAGAATCACTTGAGCCCAGGAGTTCTAGGTTACAGTGAGCTATGATGGTGCCACTGCACTCCAGCCTAGGCGACAGAGGAAGACCCTATTTCTATTTTTTTTTTTTTTTGAGACAGAGTCTCACTGTGTTGCCCGGGCTAGAGTGCCGTGGCGTCAGCCTAGCTCACAGCAACCTCACACTCCTGGGCTCAAGCGATCCTCCTGCCTCAGCCTCCCAAGTAGCTGGGACTACAGGCATGCACCACCATGCCTGGCTAATTTTTTCTATGTATTTTTAGTTGTCCAATTAATTTCTTTCTATTTTTAGTAGAGACGGGGTCTCGCTCTTGCTCAGGCTGGTTTCGAACTCCTGAGCTCAAACAATCCACCCACCTCGGCCTCCCAGAGAGCTAGGATTACAGGCGTGAGCCACCGCGCCCAGCCAAGACCCTATTTCTAAAATAAATAAAAAATGCCCAGTGAATTGACATGTTAGGAGGCATTTGTTCCTCTCTTCCCCTGGCCCATGTATACCCCTGACCCTAGTGACTTCCCTGCTCAAGGAGAATTGGCCTGTTTTGTTCACTGATGTATCCCCCAGAGCTCAGAACAGTGCTTGGCAAGTAGTATGTGCTCAGTAAATCTTGAAAGAGTGAATCAAGTTCAGCTGTGAATATTGTTGCCTTGCTCTGGTGACAGAGCAGGGCTCAGGTGAGGCCTGAAGGCTGGAGAGTACTGCAGGGATAGTGAGAGGCAGGAGGCCAGTCTGAGGCTCTCAGGAAGAGCAAACATAAGCCAACCAACAGGGTGGGAGAACTGCAATTATTCTGTTGTGTCTTGGCTCTAGGAGGAGCTGGTATACATATTTAAAAAAACATGGCAAAAGTTCTCAAGAGTTCAAGTGCCATTTGGAGGGAGGGCAGTGCAGAGGTCACACCTTTACTTTGTTCCGCTAGCCAGAGTTCGAGTAGATTGTGTCACTTTCCCAGGCCTGTAGCAATCTAGAGTCAGCCTTGACATGAGGTTTCTGGAGCCTGAGACCAGTTGGCTTATTCTTGTTAGCACCAGTCTGACCTGTGCACTCCTGGGAAAGGGATGTCCAGGTTTCTTGTCCAGGCCCAGTTTTGCTTGAGACTCTGAAATAGCTGCCATCATCCCCCTCCTGTCCCATCCCATCCATTATTTCACTCTGAGTGATGGAATGGCAGGGTCATAGAACCCAGAGAGCCTTTAAAGGCGAAACAACTTGAGGCAGTGGACTCAAGACAATCTAGAGTCCTTCCTAAAAACTCAATTTTTCTCCTCCTTCCATGAAGATACCCTTTGCTAAAATATCAGTACAAATAATGTCCTAATTTTCTATTTTACACCCCCAAACTCTCCCTTCCTCCTTTCTCTCCTTCCTATTCTGTTGCTTTCCTCAACTATGAACTCCCTCCTCTTAACCAGAGAAGAGAGCAAAAACCCACCAGGGCCAAGAATCTCTGTGCCCGGGCATGTGGCACTCTGCCTCTCTAAATCCCACTACAGGGATGGTGACAGGCAGCAGGCCAGTTTTAGGTGTTCCCAGCCACAGAGGGAGGGGCAAGTTTCCTGTAGTACAGCTAAAGGCAGTTCTGTCCTGAGAGGCATTAAAAGGCTTCTGTGGGCAGCAGCTGCCGTGGGTGGCAGTTGTACACTTTGATAATAAAAGCGGGTGGTACAACGGCCCTTGGGTTTTCACTTCTCAGTTTTGTGTTTGGAAAGTCTGGGGGGAAGGTGGTGGGATGATTCTCACTTCCCTTTGAGGATGCTGGAAGTCTTAAGGATAAAATTGAAGGGTTCCTGGCAGAGCTCGGGAGCTAACTGGCTGCAGTCCACACACCCTTAGGGTTTGGGGGGAAAAGGCCCACAGTACTAGTGCATGGTTTCCTAGCAACAGGCAGGCACCTTGAGAAAGATTTGGCTTTGTTGCAGCTGGGGAGCTGAGCTGGCCTGGTATATTTTGGTTCCTGCCTGAGAGTCTGACTTTACTAATGCCATGGGCGGCTCAGGAGAACAGAGCTTTCAGTCCTTGCACACCACAAAGCATGAAGAGCATCTCAATAGCCTACTGCTGGGCCTAGTCAGCTCCGGCTTCCTGAGCTGCTGCTTAGAGGCTGGGGTGGCCGATGGGCTGATGGTGCTCAAAAAAGAGCACCGCCCTTTCAGGAACACAGACGGCTCTCCCCTCCCCCCTTGGCCTGCCTCTTCTCTGCCTGATGGTTGACCCACACTCCTCAAGATCAATGTGCATTTCTGTCAGCGCATGCTTCTCTCTTCAGGAGCATTGTGAGACAGTGACTCCAATAAGACTCTAGAACTGGCTGGTGATAATTACTGGTTGCAGATGCTGTGTCCCAAGAATAAAGTTCAGGATCTGTCGGTTCTTTAAAATCCCCCTCTGTTCTGTCCCAGAAAGCAAAAGCTGGGGAGATGGAGAGAAGAGTAGATAAAAAGAAGAGGAAGAAAAAGGAAGGCAGGACCAAGGGCAAGGAGGAGAGGATGGAAAGACTTGGCAGGAAAGGGGGAAAAAAAGTTGAGTGACAGCAGCAACAGCTTTCTAAGGCTCTTAGCAACTTGTGCCATAAACTGCCTCCCCCAGGATGATACCAATCCTTTTATTAAATGGTCCTAATTTATAATGAGTCATTTTTAGTGGCTAAGGTGAAACCTAGTGACTTAATAAAGAGCATTTTGCATTGGTCGAGACTTTTATTTCAAGCTTAGATTTGGCAATTCACCAAATGGACAGGAAAGGGATCGGCCCATGGTTAGTATGAAGCAGGGGGACTGGCCCAGGATGCCAGACTGGGGAGTATGGCTGGGAACCTTAAGTGATTTATAAAAAGCTACACAGGGTTTAATTTCCCGGCAGAAGTAGAAACCGATGCTTTATACCCTACAGATTTTGGACTACTTGGCTGAGTCCAAAGCGATAGTGGGGAAATGAGTGCGAAGGGCAAGAGAAGTGAGTGTTGGAGACACAAGTAATTTCAGTTTATATCCTTCCTGCTTTGGAGTTAAGCAAGGACATCCTGGAGTCCAATGCTTGAAAGATTCCTATTTCTCCAAGCTCAGCACTCAAAACTTCCTCAGGGCCAGCTGACCAGACCTAAGTCCTTGCTCATGTCTGACCACAAGAAATGTTTCCCAAGCTTCATAACTGGACAGCTACCCCATAAGGGCCTGACTTTTAAGGGTTAAAACAAACCCTATAAGTCTTTTTCCTCATCCTTCTATTAGCCTCAGGGTCAAAAGGAAACAGAAAATCATTAAACCCAAAGTCACAGAAATAGTCTTATTTAGAAATAACCAAAACAGGGAAGTTGTTCAGAAGAAAGTCTAGAAAGGTCAATTTTCTGGCTATAACTTAGGTCATTTTACAATCAGAAGAGCATGAGGGAGCTCTGGCCTTTTGGGGGCGGGTTTGTGATTCTGGTGGTTTTATTGTCAGAGTGGGTGTGTGTTTGTCGATTGCTTTTTATTTATCTGGGAACACAAGCAGATGTTCCCTGGCCGCTTGGCTTTCTTGGGTAAAGACTGGCATTTTCTCCTATGTAACTAGAAGGGACTAGAACTTGGTGAACAACAACGAAAAAAAAAAGCTCAATTGAAATGCTAAAACAAAACACCATTTAGCCAGGTGCACCGGCTCATGCCTATAATCCCAGCACTTTGGGAGGCTGAGGTGGGAGGATCACTTGAGGCCAGGAATTTGAGAAAAGCCTGGGCAATATAGCAAGACCCCATCTCTACAAAAATTTTTAAAAATTAACTGGTTCAAGTGGTACATGCCTGTAGTCCCAGCTACTTGGGAGGTTGAGGCAGAAGGATTGCTTGAACCCAGAAGTTTGAGGCTGCAGTGAGCTATGATCAGGCCACTGCACTCCAGCCTGGATAACAGTATGAGACCTCATATCTAACAACAACAAAACATCATTTAAGTTGAAAAGAGAAATCACTTAAAAACATACTCCTCAAGATCTGTGTCATGCAACTATAAAGTCTCCAAATAAGACATACAAAAGACAGCTTGAGCCTAGGGAAAGAACTGGGAAGTGGACAAGAGGTGTCTAAGCAGCCCCTCAATTGGGGAATGCATGAAGGAAGGGAATCCCTGAAAAGAAGATTGATTTAATAATTTAATGAGAGAGTAAAGAGACCCTTTCTGAGGTCTGTGATTAGGAAGCCCATAATTTAAAACAGTAGAAAGTATAAATATCCCAAAATTAACTGGGAAAAAATACATACCGCACTCAGATTGATAGAATTCCGAAGAATCCCTCAAATCAATCTCTAAAATCAGACAGCACTGGATATAAACCTTTGCTCTTCCACTTACCATCTCTGTGACTTTGGGGAAGTCACTTAACCTCTCCATGATTCAGTCATCTCATCTTAAAAATGGCAACGACAAGAGTACTCTCAAAAGGGTAAATGACTGAATGATGATATATGTAAAGCACTAAACACAATGCTTAGTACCTAGTAAGTGCTCGATGAATAGTAGCTGTTATTAAAAAGCGGAGGCTTCTACAATCCTTAAAGTCCCTGCTATAAGCCCACAGTGGAGGTTTGGACTAGGTGGCTAAATCTGGAGCCCTTCTCTAGCTTAGGTACCCTGTTTCCATAGCATTCTGGGTAATAGTCTATTTACTTTTTTGTCCCCACTGCTGTCCCCTGACCCCTCACCCCCAAGTCCCTAGACTGATCTCTTAATGAGGGACTGTCTTATTCAACCCCTAAATCCACAGCTCCTAGCTCACTGCCTGGCAAAAGGGAACACGTGGTAAACATTGACTGAACTGAAACCAACAGACCAAGTCACCATTGGCATTGTCAATCTCGTTTTCATTCCTAGGGTAGGGTTTGAGTTAGGAAGGATTGACAGAGAGATGGCTCCACATCCTAGAAAAGGGTTTCCTATCTTAGAGTTTGTGGTAACCATCACCAAGGATATTATCGTCCCTACTTAAAGGGTTCATTATAAAGTATAAATTCCTAAAATCAACATAATTTACTTCAATATAAAAATGAAATATCATTTTCCAGTGTATACCACCTATTTGGGTAACAAGTTACCTGAGTTGCCTACCTGTGTATACAATAGGATTTAAAACAAATTCTAACATTATTTTTTCCAAGATTTAATGGATGCCTGCTTGAGCTAGTACTGTATTTTATAACAATGAACAAGTCCATAGTCACACTATATGTATTATTATCACATTGCAGGGACCTAGACCTCTCCAAACAGTGTCAAAACCAAATACAACTTCACTTTATTCAATTTAATAGGGTTTTTAAGTTTCAATTATTTTGCTAATCTGAAGCTGAAATTAATGGTTGCCCAAGGGCTTTGTATTGTCAAACTGGCTGGTTAACTGGAAGCACCCCTAAACAGTCATGCTTTTCTATCCCCTTGGAGCATTCATGGGCTCTTGATCAAGAGAAACAAATTCATTATGAGTTTTCCTTCCTTAAAAGGTATTTCCTTTGGTCCTTGGGTTTTTAATTAACTGGATTTTAGTGTAACTCTACTCCTCTGTGGGCAAGGGTTTACAGCCACTGTACCTGCCTAAGGACCATTTCATTTGTTTTCCCAAAGTGCCTAGTTCAGTACTCTGCATACACTGAATTCCTTTTAGCTAAGTGCCTTTTTCGGTTCTGTTTTTCTGCACTTGAAGTCTCAGCTCAAAAGGAAAAGGGGAAAGTGCAAATTTGGTAACACTCTGACCTATGTGGTAATAGGGCAAAAGAGGGGAGAGGGTGTTAGAAAAAATATTTTTCTCTGTGCAGTCCTAGTTAGGAAGTCTGGAGAAAAAGAAAGGGTCTCCTTCCTCATTACAAGTTTGATTCAAACCCTCTATGGCTCAGCATGCCCTTATGCTAACAAACAGGATTAGGCCTCCCCCCATGGCAGAGGAAAGCCACTGTTGGACAGCGGTCCATGGTGGTATACTAATGAGCTGCCATTTCCCAGCCAACTTTCCTTCTTGTTGGTGTAGTTCAAGGCAATTTTGGACACCTTGATCCTACCTCCTCTCCCTTTTTCTTCCATCTCTCTGTTCCTTCTCCTCTTGGGCAGGTCCCACCCTCCCAATCTCTCCCATCATTGCCAGCCTGCATAGTCCTTAAACTAGCACCCACAGGCTGCTAAAGGCCATCAGGGATAAAGAGCCTGGCTACCTCATATATATCACGAATACAATGGGAAGATTCTATAATTGAATTTAGGGAGACAACAAGATAGCATGGGTGAGATCCAGGGTAATAGAGAGTTCTTTTTCTCTCAGAACATACCTGAAAGTCATAAGCAGAATACGGTGGCAGGTGAGGAGGGCTATGGTAGTAGGTATTGTAGGATGCCACTTGGGGACGAGCATAGTAAGAAACAGTTGGATGGACATTTTCAACAGAACAGTTCAGTGCCGGGAGGGTTGGGTTCTGCAGAAAAACACAAATTAGAAACAACATTAAACATTCATCGCTAGGAGAATGTTTAAATAAACTTGGTACATCTATACTATGGAATACCATGTAGGTATTGATAAACAATGATTCTATAGGAAGTATTTTTAATTTTTTAAAAAGCTACCATATTAAATTAATATAGCATGATCCCAATTTATGTTCTAAAAAGACCCAAACAATTATATATGTATGTATGTTTGTAAGTGCAAAGAAATTAACCTGGAAAGTTTCATAGCAAACTGTTAACTGTGGTTATCTCTAGGGAGAATAGTAGTATTAGGAGGTAACAGGGACTCTTAACTTTCTATTTAATACTATATCTGTCAAAGTTGTTACAACTAATATGTATTGTGTCATTTTTCCCCCAATTTTTTAATTTGAAAAATTCAAACCTGTAGAAAAGTTGAAATTATTTATGTGATTTTTTAAAAAAACAAGAAGTAAAAAGAAAAATAAGACTCAAAATACAAAATATCAAATAGGCAAGGCTAAACAGGCTGCTGCTCTTGCTGTGACAGAGTGTGTTCAATCACGAAGAGTTTGCAAAAGTTGTTAAGATTCTTGGAGATTTCAACCTTGCTAAGTAGAGCTGTCCTACAGACATGAAAAGTATTCATTTTTCATCAGCCCTACAGGCTAGAGGCAGAATCCTAGCAGTGCACAGAAACCATGAAAGACCAAGCAGAGTATATTGATCCTTTTTTTCTTTTTCCAAACAGAACAATGCAGAAATAATTTTATATCCTTTTTACAACATGGTGGTGTGTGTAGCCCTTGAAGGGTTAAAGCTAATCTTGTCCAGGATGGAGGCAGGGTGAAAGCACTGCTAAAGGTCGTCCCCACTGCTCACTAGTTTCCAAGTAGGACTGTGCTTTGTACCACATGGGTCAAGGCGTGGGGTAAATGGTTTTTCCACCTTCCATGTCATTGATTCCTCCTCTATTCGTGTGGATAATTGAGGGCTGTCTGAAAAATTAATGTGTCCTCCTTCTGGCATGTATTTACGCCACATTAACAGAGAGCAGAAGCTTCCTCTCAAGTGATGAAAATGTGTAAGCAGGCTTTGGCAGTGGCATAGGCAACCATGTTAGGGTGTTGGCAGGAGAAACTCCGTTACAGCAAGTTTTAACACAATTCTGCTGCTCTCTTCCTTGGAGTGGGTTACTGTTTACATCTTTAGGAGGTTTGAAGAGCTATAAACCTCAGTCATTATAATGCAGCTCACAGACAACCAGAGAAATGTTTGTCAGCCTCTGTAATGTGTGGGAGAGGGCTGTGATTCTGACCATTCCAAGGGCTGGCTTGCTTTACAGAGGAAGAACACTCAGAAAAGCCCTTACCTCTCCACCAGAATTCTAAGAAGAAATTTCATTCCTGGGGAAGTATCAGAAATCATGTTCCCTTGGCCTTCCGTCAATTAAAAACACACCCTCTGGCTCTTGCAAAATGAAACCAGCTCTTCTATCTAAATAAACTAAGCCTAACTATGGAGAAACAATCATGCAATGATGTAAACTATAGCTATAAAAATTTTTATGTCTTCAGCAAGGCAAGGGGTCCAGGATGATATTTGAAAGGAAGTTAGCTATTATAGAGAAAGAAACAGAAAAAAAAAAACATGAGAGGAAGATTGAATGAGCATAGGAAAGCCATTGAAAAGAAAAGAATAAAGGGTAGAGGATGTAGGAAAAATGGACAGGACAACAAGAGAGAAAGAGGAAGAGGGAGGTGGGGTGAAGAGCTGGGCAGGAATGAGGCAAAAGAGATGGCCCAAAATAATGTTCTGGTTGTGTTTTAAACCTACAATCTGCTTTTACAACAAATGTGGGCTCTGTCTCTATTTGTACACACATATAGGAGTGTGTGTATGTATTTCTGTTAAAATTCTGGGGCTAAAGTTGTGAGACCCTCATTATTGATCAGTAGCATTCTGAGCCCCAGTAAAACAAAAGGTTACTAGGTAGCACAGGAAATGGTGAAAGCAATCTTGCCTGGACAAAACTGAGTCTATTCTGAGACAATGATTGCGGACTTGGGGAAGAATGCGACTTTTATTTCTCTCCAGTTTACTTCCAACCAGAGATACCAATTAGAAGAAAATGGCAAGATATATTCACTTTTTAAAGATTTATCTCAAATCCTCATATCTTTGGTCAACAAACACTTGATCAAACATTTCTTTATAGATCTTTTTCACCAACTACCTCTGGTCAGGGAATGAAGACATCCTTTTCCATTTTAGGATCTCACAACTCTGGAAATGGTGGCTCCTAGCTAATTCTGTTGAAGGCTGCCAGCTCACAGCCCTTGGCTCCTGTCACCACTCTCTGGAAATGGCTTCCATCAGCCAGCACCCCTGGGCCTCCCTACAGACCCCAGGGCACTCTACTCACAGGGGAGGCACACCTCAAGTTACCAACCACATTTGGACCTAGGCCAGCAATTTTACTTAGGTTGACCTGGTTGATGGTCCAGGACTTTCTACACCATGTTCTTATTTTAATAGAGTGATCTAAGTAATGGTTCCTCCTTCGTGCCTCCATCTATACCCCTACTAGTGTTCTCTCATCTTGTGACTCAAATATCTTCTCCCCTGATCTTTGCTTTCATCTTTCTTTTTCTCCACTGGTTCCTGATAGACTTTCCAGGCTGGCATTTGGTTGTGCTCAGTACTTCCCTTGCTCTCCTTCCTTACTGTTAAAGAAGCTCCCAACAGTTGGCAATAACCTGCTTTTGTTAATTTATTTTCAATTAAAGCAACTAAACAAAGGAGGTAATGTCTGTTGAAACACTTACAGATCCAGAAAGGGCTATCCAAATGTTAGTCAGGGGCAGCTGGGATGGAGTAGAAAGAGCAAAGGCTCTGGCATCTGACAAATCTGGCCTCCAGTCCCAGTTCTGCTATTTAGGTCTGGGCAAGTCACTTGACCCCTCTTGGTCTGTTTCCTCACTTGTTAAACAGGGACAGTAACACCTACCTCATGGGGTAGTAATAGTGAAGATGGAAGAAAGTAATTATGCAAATGCACATCTTAGAGGGTAAAGGGCCATCACTGTATCTATCGGGACAGACCATCAACAAACCCTTTTTTCCTCTAGAGATCAAAGATAACAGTGAAATTAAGAATCCAGAAGTAAACTTACACATCTGTGGTTAACTGATTTTTGACAAGAGTACTAGGATCATAAAATGGGGTAAATAGCAGTTTCTTCAACAAAATTTGCTGGGAAAACTGGATACCTACATGAAAAAGAATTAAATTGGACTTTTATTTAATACAAAAAATTAAGTAAAAACGGATCAAAGACCTAAACATAAAGGCTAAAACTACAAAACTCTTAGAAGAGAACATAGGGGAAAATCCTCACGACTTTGAATTTAGCAATAGATTTTTAGATATAACACCAAAAGCACAAGCAGCAAAAGAAAAAAAAATTGGACTTCATCAAAATAAAAAACTTTAGTGCTTCAAAGGACATTATCAAGAAAATGAAAAGACAACTCATAGAATGGGAGAAAATATTTGCAAATCATATATTTGATAAGGGTCTAGTATCCACTATATATAAAGAACTCTTATAACTCAACAACAAAAATTGATTGAAAAATGGGCAAAGAACTAGAATAGATATTTCTCCAAAGAAGATATACAAATTGCCAACAAGCACAAGAAAAGATGCCCAACATCACCGATCATTAGGGAAATGCAAGCAAAAACAATGAGATATCATTTTGTACCCACCAGAATGGCTATAATTTTTTTAAAAAAGTGTTGGTGAGGATCTGAAGAAATTGGAACCCTCATATACTGCTGGCAGGAATGCAAAATGGCACAGCTGCTGTGGAAAACAGTTTGGCAGTCTCTCAAAAAGTTAAACATAGCATTACCATATGACCCAGCAATTCCACCCATACATATATACCTAAAAGAACTGGAAACATGTAGTCAAACAAATACTTGTACACAAATGTTCACAGCAGCACTATTCTCAATAGCCAAAAAGTGGAAATAACCCAAATGTACATCAATGGATAAAAAGATAAACACAATGTGGTGTATCCATACAATGGAATATTATTCAGCCATAAAAAGAAACAAAGCACTAATATGTGCTACAAGGTAGATGGATCTTTAAAAATTATAAGTAAAAGGAGCCAGACACAGAAGCTCACGTATGATTCCATTTACAGGAAATATCCAGAATAGGTAAATCCACACGACAGAAAGCAGATTAGTGGTTGCTGGCGGATCAGGGGAGGGAGAATGGGGAGTGACTGTTTAATCAGGACAGGTTTCAGCTTATGAAAAAAGTTCTGGGCTGGAAGCGGTGGCTCATGCCTGTAATCCTAGCACTCTGGGAGGCCGAGGCAGGAGGATCACTCCAGGTCAGGAGTTCGAGACCAGCCTGAGCAAGAGCGAGACCCGAAATTAATTGGACAGCTAAAAATATATATAGAAAAAATTAGCGGGGCATGGTGGCACATGCCTGTATTCCCAGCTACTCAGGAGGCTGAGGCAGGAGGATTGCTTGAGCCCAGGAGTCTGAGGTTGCTGTGAGCTAGGCTGACGCCACAGCACTCTAGCCCGGGCAACAGAGCCAGACTGTCTCAAAAAAAAGAAAAAAAAAAAAAAGTTCCGGAACTAGACAGAGACGGTGATTGCACAACATTCTGAACGTGCTAAATGCCGCTGAATTATACACTCCGAAGTGGTTAATTTTATGTTTTTTTTACAAAAAGGGGCACAATGAGGGCAAACGGACCTGAAGCTAAGGCTAAAAGCTTGACAGGGCTATATTCCTTAGCATGCCACCTTTCCATTCCTCCTTTCTTTCCAACTTTCAGAAATTTCTTGATGAAAGACGTCTATCCAGCCACCTTCCCTGTCTTTCCCCGGTGCCCTTTGCCTTCAAATCCCAATTCCTTCTGTTACCATGGAAAATGATCTCATCAAATCCTTCATGTTGAGAGTTTAGTAACTCAAGGTACTAACACCTCTGTGGCATATTAGCCCTTTTCTTTGTTTAATACATATATTTTGAAAGTGGAAAGTAAGGAATCAAAAATGATGGAAGTTTCAGCACCATGACCCACAGTAGGGTAAAACTGGAGAGGGGGTAAGCCTTGTAGGAACTCTGAAAGGCCTACCAAATAGCCACCACCTGCTCCATTTGTGCATGAAGGCAGCTCTGCCACCTGAGCCCGAAAGCTCTAGGGACAATTTAGAGAACTGTCTTTTTTTTTTCTGAGATAAACTCTCGCTCTGTTGCCTGGGCTAGAGTGCAGTGGCGTCAGCCTGGCTCATAGCAATCTCAAACTCCTGGGCTCAGGCGATCCTTCTGCCTCAGCCTCCCAAGTAGCTGGGACTACAGGCATGTGCCACCATGCCCAGCTAATTATTTTTTTCTATTTTTAGTCGCCCCAGCTCATTTTTTCTATTTTTAGTAGAGATGGGGGGGGGCGGGGGCGGTCGTCTCACTCTTGCTCAGGCTGGTCTCGAACTCTTGAGTTCAAGAGATCCTCCCGCTTCAGCCTTCCAGAGTGCTAGGATAACAGGCGTGAGCCACCCACCTGGCCTAGAGAACTCTTAACACCTGTCCTGGGGGCCCATCTCAACTCACCAACCCAGGAAGTTTCTCTTCCAGCTAGAGCTGCTGAGATTCTACACAAAGCCTCTACTTTCACCTGCCCTCTGGGGAAAGTCTCCAAGAACAAAGAGCATTCTTTTCTCCAAAGAAGCCCCAACCCAGAAACAGCTTTTCCGCAGCTCTCTCACCTAAAAGCTCCCTCAGGCCCAAACTTACAGGAAATCCTTCTCTCTCTTAGGGCCCCACCTATGTTGATGCATCCACTACTCCTTAGTGCTTGGGCTTCTGGAGTGGGGGAGGGGAGCGGGGCTGAGCAATGTGTGTATGAGTGAGGGAGGGAAGAAAGAGAGAAAGCATGCTTCCAGTCAGCCCAGTCCTGCTGGAGACAGGCTGCCCAAAACTACAGAGGTTATTCTTTTGCCTTGTCTGCCCCACCTTTCATTTCCTATCACCCGTCCTTTTGATTGTCCAGGATCAAATTATAAACTGCCTTTCCAGTTCCTGTTTCCAGGTCCGGGACCCCAAAACCAGACAGAAAAAGCCAAGGGCCTAGGGGCTGTCTGCCTCATTTCTGAGGTCAAAGGAAAGTCCCTTTCTAGGCACAAAATAATTCCCTAAATGCACACGGGACATTCCTTTAAAGCAAGGGTACTCAACCCTGGCTGCAAATCTGAATCACCTGGGGGCTTTAAAAAAAAAATTGATGCCTGGGCTTCAGTATAGACCAATTAAATCAGAATATCTGGAGAAGGGGCCCAGGCATCTGGTTTATTGTTTGTTTGTTAGCATCTCAGGTGATTCTTATATGAAGCCAGGTTGCTAACCATAGCTCAAAACTATCGTCTCCATAATTAGAGATCAAGGTTTATCAAATAAGTAAACAAATGCTCAGAAATGCTTTAAAACAAAAGAAGGAAGGAGCGTACTATTACAGAGCATGTACCTACTGGGTGCTGAGTCCTGGTTTGCCTTTGCAGACGCACACACAGATATGGAAAGGATTTGGAAGGGAGGAATGAGAATGAGGGGAGGCTGAGGTTGAGGCTGAAGTTGAAAGCAAGACCTGGCAAGTAGCTTAGCCTTGGGCTGGCTCTTCACATGCAAAAAGAAAATAGCCCAGATGCTCTTTCTGGAGAAACTCCAGGATGAAATTCCTGGAGAAGGGGAGACTGGCATTAATCTTACCTATAGCTAAAATAACCTTTCCTTCCATCTCTCCCAAAATCTGTTAGGGGGAAAGCTACCCCCAAAAAATTCCTACTAAAAGTGTGTGTGAGGGAGTTGCAGGAGGTATGAAAGACTATGTTTACATAACCAGTGTGAATGGGGGAACTGAGAACATTCCTCCTTCCTCCCACCTCACCCCCAGAATGTGCCTCAAGAACATAGGTAATTCACGTTAACAAGAAATGTTTGCAGACCGATGACATAACCTGGATCCTTCAACTTGAGATATTTGAAGGCAGCTGTATCCTTGAAGCAATTGCTTTTGATTCCTTCCTTCAAAATATGGGCGCTTTTCGCCCCCAACCTCCTTGCCTTGCCCCCTACCCCCAAGAGGGGCCACTGTGAAATCGAAAGTCACTTCCTTCCTTACCATGTCCTTAAATCCTCCAAGAACAGCAGCAGTGATGATTCCCAGGAACAGGCCGACAATGTTGAGGATGGTGGCAGACCAGAGCAGGTGGTAGAGGTGGATGATGTCCTGGCAACTGCTGACATCGATGTATTCGTAGTACCCACCTGTGATCTCCACCCGGCTGGACAGGGAGGAACACACTCCAGTTAGTCCCCAGGGAGCAGACTGTTCCTCCCTGCCCCCACCCCCTGCCACCCAGGGATTGGGCTACTGTGCAGATCAGCAAAAAGACAGGTGGGCAGATGAAGAGCTGTCATAAGGGACATCATCGTCATGCACTCGAGGAGCAAGACACTGTAATCAATCAAAGTATGATTGCTGTTTATAAAAAAAAAACTGTCTGCCAGAGAAACACCTGTAACCATCACTAACACTAATCCTAGATAGCATTTTTTGACACTTGCTATGTACCAGGCACAGTGCTAAGCATTTTTACATGTATGAATTCATTAAATCTGTGTTGTCCAATATGGTAGCTACTAGCCACATGTGGCTATTTAAATTTAAATAAAGTAAAATTAAGTACAATTCAAAATTCAGTTGATCAGTCTCATCAGACACATTTCAAGTGCTCGATAGCCACATATGATTAGTGGTTACTGTACCGGACAAAGAAGCTTATAGAACATTCCCATCACCGTGGAAAGTTCTATCTCACAGCGCTGCAAATCCTGACAATATTCTATGAGGTAGGGACAATCACCATTCCCATTTATACAGATGAAGAAAGTGAACAGAGAGATTGAGGAACTTGCTCAAGTCATAAGTGGTAGACCTGGGATTGAATTCAGGCTTCAAAGACTTCAGTGTCTCCCTTCTCAAAACAAAACAAAACAAAACAAAACAAAACAAAAATGTCCTGGTAAAGAACTAAAGCTGAGTTGCTGCACAAAACCTGAACATGACCTCCTTGGGGAGGCCTTCCCTGCCTGCTTTGTCCAAAGACATCCTGCCGCCAGCCCAGTCACTCTCTGCCACATTACCAGCTATGGACTGAATTGTGTCCTTCAAAATTCATATGTTGAAGTCCTAACCCCCAATGTGACTATATTTTTAGATAGAGTGCTTAGAAGATAATTAAGTTTAAATGAGGTTTTGAGAGTGGTATCCTAATCCGGTAGGTTTGGCGGTGCAAATTAGTTTACACCTTGGCCACTGGAATTGATAATGAATCTGAAACATTGTAGTTCTTAAAGTCACACCACATGCCCTGGCGTCAAGGTGGTTATTACATGTGACTCCCCTGCTATAAGAACACCAAAAATGAAAAAGAAAAAAAATCAAAGGTTAATCTCCAAAACGAATAAGGGAGAGTTATTCATGTCAGAAAAGATTTGTAAACTTTACAGATGAATTTATTTCTGGATTCTTGTGGTTACAGGACAGACTACATCAGAATCATCTGTGCTTGTGTCTATGTGTGCCTACCTGTGTGTGTCAGTGCGTTATTTGTGTGTGCCCGTGGGTGTCTCTGTGTGTCTGTGTGTGTGTGTGCTTATGTCTTTGAGAAAGAGATGGTTAAGCATGCAGATTCCTAGGCCCAGCCTCAATCCTACTGAACCTGGCAGAATCTCTGGGGATGGGGCTCAGGAGTCTGAGCCAATGTTCGCCAACAGGTTCGCCAATGTTTGAGACCCACTGTTTTCAGTAATAAGCTTCCATAGTGGAATTTTAAGGGTGTTTCAGCTCACAGAATTTGAATTGGATTTCCATATTTTCAAGAGTATATGAAGAGCCCATCCATAAGCATACATTGAGGGTCTCTTATTAATCAGCACTATGCTAGGCCCCGGGCATGGGGCAGGAAGGATACACAGATTACTAACTGCCCAAAATGGCACAGCTGTACAAGGACTATCCCCTGAAAAGGGCAGGCCTGTATGTAAGGATGAGTGTGGGACTGTAGGGACACCTTAGTGGCTTGGGAGTCAGCTTCTGAGGACCCCCAAATTATCTTTGCCTACCTCCTAAAACACCGAGGGTGGGCTAGTACTATATATAGGCAGGCAATATGCCATATAGCAGACTCTGGAGTCAGACTGCATTCGAATCCTGGCTCTGTCATTTATGCACTGTGTGACCTCGAGCAACATTCTTAACCTCTCTGAGCCCAGGGGGTTTAATGAGTGCAGGCATAAAAGTGGTACTCCAGTACACAATAAGAGCCCCCACCAAAACATGTAGCTACATTTTGTCCCTTCTAAGAGCCAGCCTCTGGCAACACAATTCAAACCTTTGAGCCCTGTTCTTAAAGGTACCTAAGACTTTAAAGGCATAGACCACAATATGGATATAGGTTAGTAGTTTGCTTTAAAATATCCATCATTTTAGAGAATATATGTTTGGTTTCAGTTTGAGTGGGTTCAGCGCTATTGAAATTTTTTTTTTAACTGAACCATGAAGCTAAAGAAAGTTACTTCTTAGATATGGCTCAGGGTTTAGCAAATTAATGTGGTTTGTTTCTGTTCGAGATTCATGATTCCATTTGGTTCTGTCTCTGAGCAGAGCTTCCTCTGAAATTGCATCTTTTGCATTCCCACCCCTCCCACCTCACGCCTCATGACTCTGAGGCCCTGCTGCCAGACCCTACCGCTGCCTGATTACTCTTCCTGAAATGCTTTTTAAACTATGTCAGTCATTTAATCAAAACCCTTTCGTGGCTTCCTGGGACCTTCAAGGGAGTATCCAGTTCCTCAGTCTGCCACAATCCAGCCCCAGGATGGAGTCCACACTCCAGCCAGGCTGGAGTCCTCCGAAGCCCCACATTGGCCATGCTGGGCACTTATTCAAACTTTTGCACGGATTTCTCCCCTGCACGGAAGGTATTGCCTTCTGTTCTTTGCCTGTCCTAATCTCTCCCACTTCTCAATGCTTCACTAGTGCCTTCCTCAAGGACCCTAGTACCCATTAATTAGCTTTTTCCCTGGACTCCTACAGCCTCAGATGGTCTATTCCTCTTAGTTGGCACTTTGCATATGTCAATAATTCAGTTATTTATTTAATCCAGTATGTATTGAGAGCCTACTCAGTGATGAGTACTGTGTTGGGTGCTGGAGCTACAACCAAGGCCAAGGCCGACATGATGTCTCTGTCAAAAGTGTAACCTCCTGAGGGCAGGGGTTATCTCTTACATTTCTTTGTGTCTCTCTCACTGCCTAGCACAGTGGTAGAAACGTTAAAGGGGGTCAGTAAGTACTCGGTGAATGAGTAACTGAGTGCAAAGACTGATCATTGCATTGATTGTGAGATTGCTTACCCAATATGGGCTTTCACCTCCTGGCTCTCAACTTGCTTGGTGGGCCTGGAGAAGCAGATAACCTGTCTGTGTTTCAGATCCCACTGAACAAAGTAGGAGGTAGAAGATCTTGGATAAAGCAGGAAAGCATCCTTCTGCTCTTCCATAGGGGCCTGGAACCACTCAGCAATCTCGGTGGACAGGCAGTGGCAATGGGCAGCTTCTGTGCACTTCTCTCCCACTGCATGTGTTCTGTGTATCCATTAAGTCCTCCTCCCTGCAACCCCCTGGAAAACTGAGTCCCTTAAGAGCAAAACTATGTCTTATTGATACCCATGCTTTTAGAACAGTCTCTGGCACATAGTAGGAGCTCAATAAAAGTTTGTCAAAGGAAGGAATGAATGGAAGTAAGCTATCTTCTTTCATTTTATTACCAGCTGAAGCAGTTCACAAACCACTCCATTTCCTTTCATTTCCTTTAGGTTACACACTGAAAAGCAGTGATATTGACTTGACCTCTCCAAAGATGAGCGAGGAGATGAAAGCCTGAAGCACTTTGAAAGGCAGCAGCTGAGGAGCTGTGTCCTAGAGAAAGCCACCTTCCTGCACAAGGCTAAATGGAATAATCTATGTTTGCTATTAAAACCTCACCACCCCTGACGTCAAAGAAGGTCTGTGGGTTCAAGGGGACAGTAGAAACTCTGTTTCCGTAGCACCATACAAATGACTGCCTGATGTTTTTGTTCCCACTTTTTTTTCTTGGCCTCCTTTCCAGGAAATGGACTGGAGGAGCTGGCAATTGATTAAAAATAGGCTTCGTGTGAGGAAAACAAATACACATTTGGCAAAATTTAAGTCTCCAAGTCTCAGAATGCTTGCTGTTAGCTATATTTAGGCCTTGAGTTTAGGTCTCTTTGGCTCTGGGTGAAAAAGTCCTGGGTCAAGGAAAAACTTTTCCCTCTATTGTGGGACCATCACCTCTTAAGTCTCCTGGCCTGGGTTGATGACCTGATGGGACTGTTTCCTGATGAAAAGCTAAGCAAGTCCTTTTCTCCTGGCTTTGTCCTTGGAATTTTAGCACTACAGACTTGGGAAAGGGCTGTGAGAGACACCTGGGGCTGGCCTCTGGACACCAGGTAGGGACAGTGTTCCCATGACCCCTCTCAGTTGCCTAGTCCAGTATTTTATTTTCCTGGTGAAAAGGGAGTTTTTTTTGTTCCTTTTCAATAAATGTCACACCCTTTCCATCACCTCTTTATTCATGACCAGCCTGCTGTTGGACCCAGGAGATACAGATAAGATTAAGTCACGTTTCCCTGCCCTTAGGTAGCCCATAGTTTAGCACACTTCCTCATAAAATTCCTTTAGAGTGTTGAAGACAGTACTGGTATAACTTGCTTTAAGAAAGTAAGAAAGTCAGTTATTATGAAGTTCAGATTGACAGGAAGATAAATAGGGCTTGAGCTTCCACTTTTGAAAACAATTCATCTGAGGGCTCAGCTAAATGGAATTTAAGGTAGGATTTTGTATATTTAAACCTTTTTCAGAAACACACCTATTGCTGAGAGAAAGGTGTGTCCGCAAGGAAGCCCTTCTCAGCCCTCTCAGCCGGCCTGCTCTCTCCTTGGGGTTTCAGGCCCAGTTCTGGCCAGCTCCCAGCACCACCCCAGGAGGCCAGGAAATGGGAGAGGAGAGGGGTGCAGCAAGGAGAAGCGAGAAGGGTGGCAGGAGGACAGATAGAAGAAGGAGGAGATGAAAAGAGAGGAAAGGACAGAGCAGAGGAGGGAGGGATAGGGGAGGCAAGAGGAAAGATAGCAAAATCACCCCAATCCCCCTAGGACCTATATCATGTTCCTTTGATCAGTTTGGGAAGGATGGGCTCAGGAAGCACAATTATAGCCAGCTCTCAATCATCGCTGCTAAGGAGGGAAGTCCTTTACAAGTGATAGTTATTATTACAACATGAATAATTGAACCCTCCAGATAATCTCTAAACCTCATTTGAGTCTGTAAGTTTCTTTCTCCACTGCCAAACCTTTCAACAAAATGAGACAAGTGCTACAAAGAAGTAAGGGGCTGGTGTGAGGTCTCTGCCTTCTCCTACCTGCCTCCACTCTGCCAGGTCTTAATCCTCAAATCAGAGAACCGGCCCCCAAATACCAAGGGCAGGGAAAGTGAGTGAGAAAGGGGCTGCATCTACCTGGTGCCTCTGAACCTAGCTCCATTCAGCTCCCCTCCGCCGGCTCCTCCCTTACTCCCTCCCTCCCTTGGCCCTCAGCTCTCTGCACTGAGAGTCTGAAGAAAATACGTGCAGGGACAGGCACCGGCCAACACGCCCTGCATGGAGGAGGGGTGCTTCACTCACACTCTGCATCGCCTTCTCACGCATCTCTGTCAATTCTACCTCCAAAATTGCTTTGATAAATATTCCCTGCTTTCTATTGTCCACAAACCAACTTGATCGAGGCTCCATTCTCTGTGGTCTGCACGCTTGCAGTGCATGCCTAGCTGCCTCCAGTCTCCAACCATTCAAGTCCATTCAATGCCCTTCAGTGACTCCCAATAGCCTACAGCATCAAGTTCAAAGTCGTTCTTATGGCCAGCAGGCTCTCCATCATCTGACCTCTGGCTACAGCTCTGCCCTCACCTCCTACCACATCTTTTATAACTACCTCCACCCTCTACCTCCTGACAACTGACAGGAATATCCTCCCCACCTCTACCCCCTTTTGGTTTGTCTCCTAACTCCCTACTTATCCTTTAAGTCTCAGCTTCCACATCACCTAAACTTTGACACTGTCCCCCACCCCAGAAAATGCTGACTTTCATTCATTTGGGCCACCAGAGCCCTACCACATCCACTGACCCCACTGCACTTGTCACAACACATTGCAGTCAATTGTTCACATGTCTATATTCCCTACTAGTGTATGAGCTCCTCAGTGGCGATCTCTGTATTCCTAGCACCTAAATGATGTTTTGGCAATTGGAAGGCAGAAAGCCAGAGTGGTTGTAGCAAAACCAGCACCAAACCTGCTCCTGCCTCAGGGCCTTTGCACTTGCTGTTCGCTCTGCTTGAAACACTCTTTCCCCAGGTACCCACCTGGGTTGCCCTCTTATTTCACTCAGATCTCTGAATAAATGTCACCTTTTCAAAGAGGACTTCCCTGACTACTCTATCTAACATAACACACACACACCCACATACACACCACAGCCTTGTCACTATCTACCCCTCCTGCTTCATTTTTCTCAGAGCTCTGATCATTATCTGGTGACGTATTGTATATTTGTGTGTTTATTGACTGTCTCCCCTACTAGAATATAAGCTCCATGGGGGCAAGCACTTTTGTATTCTTGACTGCTGAATCTTCAATGTCTAGAACAGGGCCAGGCACAGAGTAGGTGCTCAATAAGTATTTGTTGAATGTTGTTGAACTTGGACATGCAGCTGGGTTTGAATCCTGCCTCGACCATTTTCAAGTTCTGTGTGACCTTGGACTAGCTGTCACTTTTCTCAGAGCTTCACTCTCCTCATCTGTAAAATGGGGATAACTCTACATACCTCATAGGTAAGAATTAAATAGATCACACGTGTGAAACTACCTGGCATGATGCCAGGCACACAGAAGGCAGGTAATGTCTGTCAGCTGCAGTCTGTTGACAGACCAATGTCTTCCATTCTCTGATCCTACCATGCACCCTTCCCCACCCTCAGCCCTTCTGGTGCCCATTGTGGTCAAACCATAATTCCTATGCCTAGGGCTCAATGCTTACTTGCCACAGTTGTAGAGGTCACAGCAGAAGCAGGTGTTGCCCCGGATGCGAGGTGTGCAGAATCCACGGCTGAGGTGAGGGCAGTTCACCTGAGGGCAGACAACAGTGAGGAGATGAGCTGGCATTGGATGGAAGGCAGGACCCTCTGGGATTGGAAATGTGAGTTAGTGACTGATGGAGACATTGAGGATGGCTGTGAAATGAACACACCAACGCACGAGAGGGATGGGGCTGGGCAGGGAACTGGCCAAACTTGCGTATGAGGCAAGTCACTGTGTAGCTGGGCTCATGTCCGGCCTCAGCCACAGCCCTCAGGGCCCCATCCCTGAAGGGTGGAGATGGAAGGGAGGAAGGATAGATGGAAGGATATATGGAAGAACAAATGGACTATAGGAAATGAGGATACGAGGGCAGGGGAAATCAGGGTACAGGAGGAAAGAGGATCAGGTAGGAAGGAAGACAGAGGGGCCGTCACATGCACTCTGAAGTACAATAGTACCTCTCTAGCTGCCTGGGTAAGGTTCCTCATAACCCTCGCGGAAGGAGAATTTTTGGTTGAGGAACTTATGACCTTATATAGGAAAAATAGGGTTAGGGGGACCAGGGTTACAAGTGAACCTATGGAAGTCATTATTAATATTTTCACAGTCACCAAGTTAACACAAGAAAGCTATTACGACGAAATCCAGAGAATAGCAATGACATTGTACACATTTTGGGTTTGCAAAAAGTTTTTAAAATGAAAACAAATTAATTTTCATTTACCATCTCTTGCTTGCAAGAAATTTTCCAGTCTATCTCCCCCATGCAGATACAATGAAGTGCTTGTAAATTTGTTTTGCTTTGTTATAGAGAATATGCATAGTAAATGGGCATTGTTTTTCTATATTGAGTCTTTTATCCAAATGCTTACTGCCTCTTTGATAAGCTGTTAGCACATACACATTTCTATTCCTCCCTTCTAACCTGAGAACAGAGAAATGGTAAACCAGTAGTTGTTAAAAGAAAAAGGAGGCAAGTAGATGGCAGAGCTGTAATAAAAGTATTTGCCATGATGCCTTGAGAACGGGACCATTGTTCCGTCTAACTCCAAGGGTGCCATTCACATTGCATTTTTTGTAAAATGGCTTCCCTTTAAGTTGTACAATGCAGTGGCCATTTTACATCCACTTGCCTTCCTTTTCTCTTCCCAATCACAGGTTTATCATTTTTCTAACTATTCTCAGAGGGATCAACTTTCAATTCTAGGCTAATAGAGTACCAAATTGTCAAGGTTCCTGGAAGCGTAGGTAGAGTTTCATATGAAAGGATCACTGGGTTGGGGAGGGATTATTGTGTACATAAATGAAAGTGCTACAAAAATGACCTGGAGTCCTGCTTCACCTCACTCCCTATTGCCTCTAGTTCTGCCTGAGGCAAAATGGCACACTAGGAGAGCTGTGTGGGGCAGGAGAGAGATACTCTTCCGTGTCCACTCAAGCATTATTAGGCTGACCTCTTGGGGGTATCATGAGAGGGGCCAGGCCGACAGTCTTGGCCTCCCCAGAGTGTCGACGTGGACCAGGCTTCTGAGTACCCTCACTCAGCTCCCAGACCCCTCCTGCGTGTGGGAGTCAGGCTCTGCTTCCCTGGCCCAGGCCTAGTGCCTTGGTGGGGCTTCCATTTTTCTTGCAGCTGGGCACCCAGTTCAGGCAACTGAACCATCATCCACAAAGATGGGGGAGGGGCATGCCCTGTGGCCTCTGTACTCTCATCTGTCCCTCTTGGGATCAAAGCCACACACTGAGAGGCTGCCAGCTGGGGTCAGAGGGTCAGCCTATGACCACAGAACAAAGTAAATCTGATTAGGCCTCATGAGGCTCCAACCTATGGCCATGGCCTCATTAGCACTGTGCTCTGACCCACTGAACAAATCAGCTACAGACACCTAGTAGTAAACCTGAGGCCCGTGAAAAGGAATAAAAGAAAGGGGGTTTCAGGCAGAACAGGGGACTTTTCCAGGAGGTAAAGACATGCAGCCTCATTCCGGCTCACCTCCTCAGCTTCCTTCTGGGATGTCTTGGGGACATAGTGGCACCGATTAGCATAGAGTGGTTTCAGATCCTGGAAAGGGAAACACCAAACCAAAGGGATTTTGGCTTTGGAAAATAAAACAGCAAGTGCTCTGCTTGGTAATAAAAGATTTGAAAACACACACATACACGCAAACACACACAACTTGGAGCAGGCAGTGGGTTGGGTTAACTTCTGAAAATTACCTATCTAGGGAGACTGAGACTCTGAGGATTAGACAAACATGCTCTAGTAACTGCTTTCTATTGGGCTACTTGGTTAATGAGAAATTAGGAAATTGATTGAGAAATGGGCTTCTTAAAATTTCCTCTCTGGGTTTCTCTTGCTTCTCTCTAGTCTTTGTCTTCTTACAAACAGTCCTCAGGGACCAAGATTCAAAACTCCAGGTTATTGTGACATCACACTTTCAAATGGAGGGAGCTCAGCTCCAACAGTGAGGTCTCATTATCGCCTGAGGACAGGACTAGGACGGCTGATTTGTACTCCCTGCTGTCATTTCCACAGCTTTTTCAGAAGAAAGAGCTCAGGAAGCAAGCCCCAGGAGGATGGGCAGCTCCTGGGACTGCTATACATTTTAACTCAACTGAACTATGAGCCATTTTCACTCAACTACACAGATTAGATAAAGGCGGTGAACTCCAAAACACTGCTAAGGCCCCAAAAAACTAACATGGGGCTCAAGGACAGTTGATTTATCCTGCGGGCTTGGCCAGCTTCCTGGTGAGGGAGCTCTCAGTCATGGGGGTTGGGGTAGAACAGACAGACACAAGCCAGGGCTGCCTGGAAGCTTGCAAGCAGGGGCTGCTGTTCACATCCCCTGAGTGGTAGGGGGCTTCTGCCAAAGGCAGGCTAGGAAAGGACAAGCAGTTTATGCAAACTGACCTCAGGGGTTTGGCAGAAGTGCCCAGGCAGAGGGAATTTATGTATTGCCTCCCTTCCTTCTGCCCCACTTCTCACACCATTTCTGATAACCCTGGTGGCTGCTTTTTCCTCACACATGAGATTTAATATCTCCTGTACTTGGCACCCAAGTGCCTCCTGACTTCTAGCCTGCTGCCCTATCAAGGAAATAGTACTTTCCATCAGCTACTTCTACACGAACCTCCCGGCTGCTCAGTGTTCTGAAAGTACATTGCCCTGTTAGTTTAGTCTGAAGTCAGGCTGCAAAGGAATGAAGGTTCTCATGCTCACACCTGGCAGAACTTATTTTCCATGTTTGGGTAATGGCAGAAGTCATTATTCTCCTGTTGAAGAGGAGGCTTAATGTGATGCTCATAGCCCTCCTGACCTCCTGGCTTTGCAAAAAACATTCAGCCACCAGGTACCCTAAATGAAGACAAACATGTGTGATGGTTGTCCATTTGCTGCCTCTGGTTGCTCTTCTTCACTGAGGCCCCAGAAGAGGAGCAAGAACAGGCAACTGGGAGGTGAGAAAAGGTCACTAGGCCAGAGCTCAGCAACCTCTTTAGTCTAAAGGGTCGCCAACTATGGAGTGAAGAGTTAGAAAGGGTAATTGCTTTATGTTGAGTGTCTCTGTGCAAGGCCCTCTTAGGGCATGTTCACGCCCAATATTTAATTTCATAACCATGCTAACTCTGAAAGGTAGGTTACTATTCTACCCATTTAGAAAAGAAGGAAACTATGGCACAAGAAGGTAAAGTGGTTTTCTCAGCTAGTTAATGGCTATAGTAGGGACAGGGGAAAGGAGGGAAATATAAGATGAGAGAGAAGGAACAGGACACATATAGAGGAATATGTGAGAAGGTAGGTCTTGAGAGGAAGTTCAGATTCACCTAAGCCAGAGGAACAGGGCAAGATGACATTAATGGGCCTCAACAACTAGACAGGCTGGCTCTAACCCACACAAACCATGCTAGGGTCCAAATGTGCCTTTCATTTAAGTTGGCCAACAGATACCACCATAGATTAATAAAGCCTCCTTCCTCAAAACTTTTTGGGTGTCAGTGAAGATTGGCAGATGTCTTAGGGCAGGTACAGTGTAAGCAGAAAGATTTTCTTAAAGATTCATCCAGACTTATTCCAAATCTTTGAATCAAATGCTATAGTGCAGGTCACTAACAGCAGAAGGTACAGAGGGCTTGGACTCACAGGCATTAGAGGTCATTAGAGGAATCTTCTGGTAAATATAATTTGGACTTTTGCCCATTGCCTTTGACTCAGGCCAATGATCAAAAACATTAGGCGTGTCAGAGAAATGCAAATCAAAACCAAAATGAAATACTGCTTCCTACCCACTAGGATGGCTAGTATCAAAAAGTCAGATAATAACGAGAGTTGATGAAGATGTGGAGAAATCGGAACCCTATACACTGCTGGTGGGAATGTAAAATAGTGCAGCCACTTTGGAAAGCAGTTGGGTAGCTCCTCAAACAATTAAACATAGTTACCATATGACCTAGCAATTCTCTCCTAGGTGGAGAGGAAAAGAAAATGAAAATGTATGTCCATTTAGAAACTTGTACACAAATGTTTATAGCAGTATTATTCATAATAGCCAAAAGGTAGAAACAACTCAAATGTCCACCAACTAGTATATGGACAAACAAAATGTAGCATATCCATATCCACATGATGGAATATTATTGGGCCATGAAAAAGAATGAAATATGGATATACACTACAGCATGGGCAGGTCTTGAAAACGTACTAAGTGAAATAAGCCAATCACAAAAGAACACATATGATTTCATTAACATGAAATGTCTAGAACAGGGGTATCTATAGAAAAAGGAAGTAGATTAGTGGTTGCTCAGGGCTGGGGAGAATGGGGGGAGAGGGAGGTGGTAGCTAAAGGGTAGGGGGTTTCTTTCTGAGATGATGAAAATCTTCTAAAATGGACCGTGATGATGGTTGCATATAACTGATATATACTAAATATATATCATATATAATAAAACCATCAAATTATACACTTAAAATGGATGAATTGTACAGGATATGAACTATATCTCAATAAAGCTGTTAAAGAAACATTAGGAGTAGAGGAGGACGGTAAAGAAGGAAGCCATTTTAGCTCATGATGCCATCAAAATCTACCAAAGGCTTCTTAGCCACTAGGCCTCTGTTGCCATGGAGACTGCCTTGGAGTGAATACTGCTTGTCAAATGGGGATAGTAATGCCTGCCCTACATATCTCACAGGATTACTGTGGGTCTCAAATGAGATAATAGGTGTGAAGGCACATAGATAAGGCACTACACGAAAACAAGGGATCATTATTAGGATGGCTCCTGATGAATACAAAATAGCATGTGTACACTTTGATTGACTGCAACCATGCTACAAAAATAGGCATATATTCAGAGGGTAATATGCAAAAACAGTAATAATTGCCTAGTTAGGGTGGTAGAATTATGAATGTTCAAAGTTACTGATGTGTCATTTACCTTTTTAAGAAGAAAGAGATGAAGAAAAAGATGGATGTTCTCAACTAAAATCAGAAGGGATGGGTCCGATAAAGGGGCCTACATTTATAATCTTGGCCTTGAAAGAAAATCAGGTAAAGGTCCTCTCTCTTGCACCCCTTATTTTTCCCCCTGCCCAGAAATTATTTCCTGAGACATCATTTCAGAGACTGCTTGGGTGACAGCATTGACCATGAGTTTCTCTAATCTTGGCAAATGGGGGGCTGACTCTTCTGTCTGGAAAGAGGGTCCAAGAATGAGCTGGAATTGAAACATTGATGTCTTAAATCATCCTAACCCAGATCCAGCCATACCAATGACACTCCTCGGGATGACCTTAACAATTAGCCAGTAACCAAATTGGAATAAAATATCATTTGGTCCACAGAAAACTCTGATAATATAATTTTGCTCTAATTCAATTGTTTTAGAAAACATGACTTCCAACTGGCTCATGGGATGTTTTCACTTTTAATATTGGTTCAGTTGGGACAAAAAATGACTCTTTAAGTTTGTTGTGGGGGCTCAGTAAGTTGCTGTGGCTCACTCTTGATTTTGGTTTGTGGGCCAGATCAGGGCTGTTTTCTGACTTCACTGAGCCCTAGGCTCTTTTGCCTTTGTGAGCCCCTTCTTCCCTTAAAAAATATTGAAATTATATTTTATTTATCTTAATTATATTTTATGATTGCATTGGTATAAAGACAAACCACTATGGCACTTGGAGTTTGAATCTCCAGCTTAGACCCAGTTCTCTAGATGCCTGTGTGTCCATCAGTGTCCTCATCTTGACTGTCAGCTCCTTGAGGAAAGGGACTCTGTCTTTTCCCCCGAGTATACCTTACGACACTTAGCACAGCGCTGAACACCCAGCACACATTCAATAAAGCCTCGCTGTATTACACATTTACTTTAACCCAGGACTAAAAATACTCACAATGTGTCTAGCAGCAAAGACCCCATCAACTATGGCACAACAAAAAGCCGCAATCACACCAAAGCTGATAAACACGATAGAGGCCACCAGCTGCAGGGAGGAACAAAACAAAAGAGTCCGTTAGCCTGCTACTCGCTGCTTCTAGAGAGTAGGTGATCCCCAAGAGACCAACAGCCAAAGGAGAACTCCAGTCTGCTGCCCCATGGGGGTGCTCTTTCTAGTCATGCAGGATGAGTTGGGGAGGGGTGGCGGTGGCTGGGAGGTGGGGGAGGCAGAGAAGGGGAGACTGGAGCACTTTTTACATTTTCAAGGCAAGAGGGCAAGCTAAGAAACTCACTCTGTGAACGCAAAGGAAGAGGAGGCTTGCTGGTATCCAGCATGCTGTCTAGGAAGGAACTTGACTGTGTGGCCCTTCCATCCTCAGACTCAGAAAAATGTTGGACTTGTGACATCATGTAGTCCAGCCTCTATTTTATTTATATGGAAATGGAGGCACAGCAAGGGAAGTGGTATGCCCAGGGTCTCCACCTAGTCTATGGAAGAGCCTGGTGCCCACCAACTCCCAGTCCAGTGTTCTCTCCACCCTTCCCACTGCTGCTCAAGGATAAAGTGGGCACTGAGGAAGACTAGGATGATACTGACGTCCTGCACAACCCTACAGGGCGTTCTGCGATAGTGATGAAAGAAGACATTCAATTTATTAAGACTTAAATGTCAAGGCATTTTACTTGCTTGAAGTCTCTGAAACTGATCAACTCTGTGTGGTAGATAAAAAACTTTCAAGTAAGAAAAATGTTGGCTTGGACCAGACTGCTCTATTCTCTAATTGTGTTAGATAACAGAAATTTTCCTAATGTTAATAATTTGTCTACTATTACAAAGATGATACTACAAACCAAAGTGAGAGGGAGGGTAGGTGTTTCAAGGTGTTTCTGGAGGCCAGGATAGTTGCTACCTGAGCCTACCACTTGCCTGGGTTGACCCCCAGAGCTAGATGGAATCAGCATTTCACTTCCTTGAGGTTTGGGGAGGATATGAGGGGGAAATAACATAGCATTGAGCTGCTCTCCAGGGAGAAGGAGGAAATCAAAGTCAAGGCCACCCTATGGTTCTCCCACCTCAGTAGGCTAGGAGGAGATACTTGTCTCCTTTGGGAGTTGTTCAGAAACCTCTCTCCATAAATCTCACTTCACAGTACTACAGAGAATTGGTAAATAATGGATGAACGATGTCATTAAATTGGCATTATTAGCTATGCTATGATCAGCTCTACAATTAAAACTCCCCCATTATTTTGAATAATTTAAGCCCAAAGTGCAAACACAACTGGCAAGGAGGGGAGTCCGGGTGAAATGGAAGAAGAAAACTATTAGAACTCCCTTGAGGGTGATGCCCCACATTGCTAGGGGAAAACATATGGTTAGAGTTCTCTGTCCCTAGAGCTATTACGTTATCTGATTAAACTTGCTGTTAAATAGACCCCATTATCAAAGTTTCAATGCCACAGAGACTTGTACAGGAGGAACCTAATCAGTCCACCATCTGACCACTCACCAGGCATCTTGATTTACAAGTCTATAAAACTGCAATATGCTTGCAATTCGGTCTATACCTTCTACCCTTGCCCTCGAAGAAGCCTTCTCAGATTGAACTAGGAAAATACAACAGCTTGCCCTTGTGAGCCCCTAGTAGATATAGAACTTTCTAAGCTTCACCTTCTGTTATATATTCATCCTTCCTTTCACCCTTACAACACACTTAGCTTTGAGCTATGGGTAACAGAGATACTTTAGGATGGCTCCATAATTTCATTTTGTCTTTTTTATGCCCCAAGTACATTTTTTCTCTTAATCAAAGTCTCCCCTAGATGATAATCTCCTAAAAGGCAGGAACTCTCTGCAAAAAAACTTTCCCAAAAGATTACATATCAGAGAGGAAGACTGCAGAGGGCTGCAGTAAGCAGAAATCACAGAAGCAAAGACATTCTAGGCGTGGACAGTAGCCTGAATGGATAGGCTGGAGCACGCCTTTGGGAGTGAGGAGGAAAGCAAAGGGCAAGAGCCAGAATATTTTATCCCCGTCTTTAAGGAGACTAGCTAGGCCAGTGGGGGAGCATCAGGCAAGATGAGAGCAAGTCCTATAGCACAGTGTCACTGTAAAACAAGTACCCTGGAGTTTTAGGAGAACGGGCAAAGAGGCAGTTTCTTTTATGGCCAAATTCGTGTGCACTGAAGAGATGTGTTACTTATGCACATAAATGTTGAGCTTTTTCAGATTAAGAACTTGATTCTATAGGAATGAAAACTTACCATTTGCCGTTTGTTCTCAATAAGGTTTGATCCGATGATCCCAAGGAACGATCCAAAGCCGAGCTGCAAAGCAACATGGCATACATAGCATGTGGGAAGACAGTCAGGCTGACCACACAATCATTCCAGCTCCTGGATATGATTCAGGATAATGGAAAATAACTGGGATATAAATGCTAAAGCCACATGCAGTTGTTACTTTTACAAATACAGCATGTATAATAATTTTCTCCCACCATTTGCCAATTTCCCCTTGTAGCTATGAGTCACACCTGAAAAGAAATTCATGTGCCCAAAAACTAAAAGTAAAGGTCAACCATAGCTTTTCAGAGCCTGCCTATTTCAATTTCAATATCTATTACCTATCATGTGACTGGTGAGTCAGTAAGAGTCATATAATGGTGAAAAGCACACATTATATTCTGATCTTTATCTTTTTTTGAAAAAGACCTTCCACTCTGATACATAGATCACAAAATAAAGGTTTGCAACAGCAATTTTTGATGCATCTGGCATACAAATCAAACTCAGGAAGTACTTTAAAAATCAGCAAGCACCTTAACCCACACTAAAAAAATAAAAATAAAAAAGAACTTTTTTTGAAAGCCTGTATTTGTGGTTGACCCATTGCAATTTATGTTAGCACTTATTCACATCTTCTTCCATCTCTGCTTCATTTACGGACAGAAAGCATTCATTAAAGGGTGAACAGAAATGGCAGTGTAAAACCCTGAAAAACAATTTCCCTGTCTAAGTGCCCGGGATTATGGCTTGGTGTAGCAGATCCCACTGCCTTCTCAGCTCTGCCATTAGTGGACTGAGTCTGCGAGTCTCAGCTGAAAATGATCGCTAACCGATAGCTGTTGATGGGGATGAAAATGGAAGAAGTAAAAAGTGGTAAGAATGGACCAATAAATCTTAACACAAGTTCAGTGATGTAGTTACATTTCTCTTTAGCCTCAGTAATGGTCTGGATTTCAATCTGCCTCCTTACCTCGGCTCACAGGGGCATCCTTCAGTTTGAGGGCCCCAAATCATGCACCTAGGCTCGGAAATATAGCAGACCCAAAGGCTGGGCAGGAGCTTGGTGGGGCAGTGTAGGGGGACTGGGAAGTTGTCTCGGGACCCCAAGAATGAAAGGGAATGAGGGAAGGAATTAATGTAAATTTCCAAGGACTCCTTCTGCAGGGCCACTCATCCAGCAAGCCCTCTTGAGAAACAGAAGCTGAAGTGCATTAGGATATATCCTGTGCCATCCAAGACTCTAACGGAGAACGTCCTCATTCAACAGTTAAGCTATGCCTGTCTTCCAGCTGGTCTTATTTCAAATATAACTAAAATATGTTGCCATAAAGTATTCTGATTAAAACCTGGTTATCGGCTGGGCGCAGTGGCTCACACCTGTAATCCTAGCACTCTGGGAGGCCGAGGCGGGCGGATTGTTTGAGCTCAGGAGTTCGAGACCAGCCTGAGCAAGAGCGAGACCCCCGTCTCTACTAAAAATAGAAAGAACTTAGCTGGACAACTAAAAACATATATATAAAAAAATTAGCCGGGTATGGTGGCACATGCCTGTAGTCCCAGCTACTCGGGAGGCTGAGGCAGGAGGATCGCTTGAGCCCAGGAGTTTGAGGTTGCTGTGAGCTAGGCTGATGCCACGGCACTCTAGCCTGGGCAACAGAGATCTTGTCCCAAAAAAAAATAAAAAAATAAAAAAATAAAACCTGGTTATCACACTAAACTGGTTTCCAACCCCAGCTCTTCCACTTACATTTGTACAATCTTGAACAAACGAATTAAGTTCTCTAAACCTTGATTTCCCTATCTGTAAAACAGGGACCACAGTAGTGGCCACCTTATAGGCTTTTGTGAGGACAACCAGGATGATACATTCAAAGAACTTTACATAGTGCCTGGCACGCAGTAAGTATTCAGTAAATATTATTTTGTTCTAGTGATTATTATTGCTATTTTTAAAACCATTGAACTTGTGAGCCACTCTAACTTGATTTGAGCTGGAAAATCCTATCATTATTTGCTCTATTTCATAAGAGAGTTTCCCTGTTCTATCTTATCTCCCCCTCTGATATGTTCCATGGCTTTTATTTTTTAGGAGGAAGTCCATGAATAGTCTGTGCGTAGGGCACTCTGGGCCACTTGTGGAGATTGAGAGAAATTCGGAGGCAGCTTCTTATGGGGAAAATAGGTCCTTTTACCAAACAGTCCATCAGCTTCCACAGATATTCACAGAATGTCTCCTGAACCCTGATAGCAGTCTTTGCCCCAAGATGGGAAGCAAAGACACTCCCTGTTCCTGACACTCTCAAATAACTCTCTGATGGCAGTGACCAGAAGAGGTGGGTAAATCCTTGTGGAATTGACTGGAAAGACAAGGCACTCCAGAACTGGAAATCCCAGGCCAGACAGTTACTTCATGCACTTTCCTCCCCTTCTCTTCCATTCCATTCTATTCCATTTCAATGCATTCAGTTTTCTAACATTCACTGAATACCTTTATGTCAAGTGAATAAGAAAACATGGCCCCTGTCCACCATGAGCTTACAGTCTAGTAAAGGAACGACAGACTGTGGGTTAAGGACCACAGATGAGGTAAAAAACAAAATGGTATAGGAGCAGGGAATAGTTCATTCTGGATTATATACCTCTCTCTGCTACTTATAAACTGTGTGACCTTGGGCCTGTCCTTTAACCACTCTGTGCTTTGGTTTCCTCATCTATAAAATGGGAATCATAATAGTACCTTCTACACAGGGTTGCTGTGAAGATTAAATGAGATAAAGTATGTACTTGACTTGCATAATGTAGTCTGCTACATTAATGGTAGCGATAAGGTTTCATAGAGGAGGAGACATTTTTATATGGGCTCACAGGATGGGTAGAGTTCAGCAGGCAGGAAACTAATATCTACTGTGTTATGGCTGGAAGAATTCACTCACCTGGATGATAGATTGATGAACTCACCAGTGTCACTAAAACTACCTTACAATTGAAAAGCATTTTAAGTTAAAGAAGCCCTTGTCCCCCATTTTGGTCACAGGAATGCTATGGAGTTTGGTGGAGCTGATACCATTCCCATCTGATAGACAGGAAAATGGAGGCCTAGAGAAGTATAAGGACGTATCCTGTCTCACAGCAAGTTTAATGGCAGGGCCAGAACTAGCCCTCAGGTCCGCTCACTAACAGCTGACGTTTTTTCAGCCACGCTGTGCTGAATCTGTGGCCAGTGTTAGTAGAAGAGCGACCTTCAAGTAAGAAGGGCTTCATTGTTGCCTCTTAGGGAAGAAGTTCTCTGGATAGATGGAGTGAGGAGGCCTATTTGAGGTAAAGCTGAGGGGTTGAAAATAAAGAAGGGAAAAACCAAAAGAGTTTCCTGAAAATTGGCAGCTGCTTATAATCAACTGTTTGCTCCCGAGACCTCAGAAAGGTAAGTTCTGTGGTCTCCCATCAAGAGCTTCATGGAATCATGTAAGGTTCAGACCTTTGGACCTCCATCTTGATTCCCCATTACCTGAACGAATAACCAGTTTGCTTTGTTTTGGCTGCCCTCCACTTGTGGAAGCAAAAAGACAAATCATTAGAAATCAAAGTCAGAGTCAGGGGCTCTTTTGGGGCTGGACCCTATCAAGTATGCCTATTCCCATCCACTGCCCCAGACACCCAGGGCTGAGGCCCAGAAGGATTAGTCATTTAGTAAATCTAATTGGACATCTACTCTGTGGCAAGCACTGTGTTCAATCTGTGATTTGGAGGCCAGGAAGTGGAATGGGGTGTGATCAAGACCAATGAGACTCAGGCTCAAGGAGCTCATACTATAATTAGGTAAACTGGTCCACAATTCCTCTCCATAATCCGCAGATCCACAAAGCTCTGAAAACCAGAAGAGTTTTTTTGTAGCTAACTTGGTGGCAACACCTGACCTTGAAGTGGTGTGAGGTTATTTTATAATCTTTATCCCACTTAGTATAGAAATTCATGTTTTATTATAGAAACATGAAGATGCTTTATTGTGGGGTGCTTCTCAAGCCCCTGCTGGGGTGTTAGATAATATATGATATGCACTGTATAATTCTTCTAAAATAACAAAAAAATCTAAATTCCAAATCACATCTGGCTCAAGGGTTCAGATAAGGGATTATGGGCCTGTATAAGCAAAGCTAAATGAGAATATAGCCCAACAGATGCCACAAAGCAGGATATGAGTATTTTCCAGCAACCATGGGTAGGAGGAATCTATGGTGGGAAGTTCAAAGATGGTAGACACCACTGTGGACGCCAGTAGTTGAGAAATGTTTCTGCTGTGTCTTTCAGTTGGCATGGGACAGAGCATTTAGACAGAGAGAGCAGGGAGAACATTCCAGGCATGGAGGCAGGGGTAGGGGGAATAATGTGAGTGATAGCATCAAGGCAGAAAAGCCCAAGTCGTGTTTAGGGGGCTGTGAATTGATAATTTTGGCAAAAGGGAAGTAATGGGACACCAGGCTGAGGGCATCTGCACAGAGCTTTCGATGGCATGGTAAGGGGGCAACAGGGAGCCAATGAAGGTTAGAACCTTGTAGCATTATAAAAGTCTTATCCAGCAAATCAAGATTCAACTGTCATTTTTTTTTTTTGAGACAGAGTCTCACTGTGTTGCCCGAGCTAGAGTGCCGTGGCATCAGCCTAGCTCACAGCAACCTCAGACTCCTAGGCTCAAGCGATCCTCCTGCCTCAGCCTCCCGAGTAGCTGGGACTATAGGTGCTCATCACCATACCCAGCTAATTTTTTCTATTTTTTTAGTAGAGATGGGGTTTCACTCTCGCTCGGGCTGGTGTTGAACTCCTGAGCTCAAGCGATCCTCTTGCCTTGGCCTCCCAGAGTGCTAGGATTACAGGCATGAGCCATCACTCCCGGCCCAAATCTCATCTTTGAAATGTACCTACTAAGTTAGGAAGTTATATTTTAGAATGAGCTTACATTTTAGAAACCTTTCAACAAGAGGTGTTGAAAATGTTTCTGCCTAATTCACAATAAATCACAAAATCCCACTATTCAGAGTTCCTTATATTTCCTTAGCATTCAAGTTCATCATACTTTTTTTGGACTTATCAAGAGTCTTTACATGTGAAGCTGAAGCCACATTGGCCCTGAGAAGGCTTCTGGGCTATTGATTTTTTTGAATGATCTCCGTTGTCCCTGTCTGTTAATATCCCATGGTAACTCTGATATGATTTTCAATTAACTAATCCCACCCCTCCCAGGAAACAGGGCAGAAACTCCTGGTTTCTTTCCTGAAAGAAAACTCACCCTAGTATGGGCTCTAACAGTATAACAGCCGAGGAGGGGGCGCAAGAATGAAAGGCTTTCCCCACTGCCCAGGGGGCCAACTCCATCTTGTGGGTTGCTTGGGAAACACATTTAGAGGCCTCTTTATCCTACATCTAAGCAACCTCTCTCACCTGCCTTTTTCAGCTTCAGGCAACAAACAAGGATCTTGGATTTTTAGGCCTTTAGGGCAGAAAGCTCATCAGAACCTTTCTGGAATGGAATATGTCTTGAATATTCGAAGACAATAAAATTCTTAAGCCAGTTTGTCTGTCTTTGTTGGTTTTAGTTTTTTAAAACTTTACAGTTCAGCCTGTACAGATTAACACATCTTTAAAGCTGCATGTGTGCATATGTCTCTTAGAATGATGATACCACATTTAGCTCAGGTAGAGTAGCTAACATGCTGTAATAACACACCTCATTATACAAGGGCATCTCATTTGGCAAAATCTAAAGATGCCCCTGAAAAGTGTCACATGATTTAGAATTATGCAAATTCAGTTATATTTTAAATGCCTGAGACCACAATATTTAAATGTTTGTATGCTGTCTTCTATTAATCTAATAACTTCTCCCTAATTTGTCTGTTTTGAAATTTTTAATTCTCATGTATTATGAACACATTTAACTAGAGTCCAAAATAGCAGAGTTCCAAATAACCTGAAATTTTTTCACAGTTCTATACAATGGTAATTTATATTCAAAGTGACCAATTTGACAGTGCAGAATCTTAAAATGTCACATTATGCTACTTCTGGTTTTACTGCTAAGTATATTTTATTGTATTTTAATTCTCCAGGTGGTTGCTGGTCCACTGGAATTAGACTCCCCTGGGGTGCTTATTAAAATGTTGATTCAACATGTATTATGTTTTCACTCAAAGTTTAGCTCATGAAATTCAGATTCCTGGGGCCCACACAGACCTACTGAATCAGAATCTCTAGGGGTAGGAAGTAGAGATCTGCATTTTTCACAGGTTTGCCAGGTCATTCTTATTCACACCAGGGTGGGAGAAGCACTGGCTTAGAGTTTCTATAGTAACTCCCTAATAACCAAACTATTCAATTAGTGAAAGTACCCCATTCCCAGACAAATCTGGATTCTCAGCCGTGTACTGTTTCAGAGGTATGAGTTGTAATTGTATTTGTTACAACATGATCTAACCTATAAACTCAAGTGGGTTTTTCTGCTTTTCGATCTCTATCTTCCCCCATTCACTTTCAATAATCAAAACGCATTTTAAAGAAACAATCTCCAGGACTATAAGAGCACATTTTTAAAGGTTAAACCATGGGGGCACACTGTCCGTTAGCGATGGCTCTCCTATTAACACTTCCATCTGAGCTCTTAGTGAAACTCACACACACACAGACACACGCCCCCACTGCTTCAACTTCCAGTGCTAGCTGAACATCAGGTACTTGAATAACAGCAATCAGGCGCCCTCCTTCCTTTGTTAATGTATTCCAACCTAGCCACCCACAGTCAGATACTCTACAGAGAAGGTTCATAGCCACTGTTCACGAATAGGAGTTTGTACTCTTAAATGACATGGAAAATACCTTCCCCTCATCCACAGAGACTCTGAATCTTGGCTTGTGCATTTGCTCATCAGTCAGAAATATTCTACTAATGCAGCTACCTGAAACACACAAAGTCACACAGACCCTATAAATTGCTTTTCGAAGCCACCAAAATGCTATTTTACCCACTCCTTTCCTCCCTGCCCCCCCTTGCTTGTGTTTAAAAATAAAAACCAATTCTGCTGATGACTGGTTTTCTTGCCTCACCACAGGAAGTGGACTGGGTGAGTTCTCACATCACATGTTTAACAGAGGGCACCAAACAGTGTCTGTGGGTCACCTGCCCTCAGCTGGGGGGAGCCCAGCCTGCCCTAGAGCCATGGAAGCACTTCCCCTGGTAGCCTTCAGCTCCAGGGAGGTGCAGCCCACGTCAGAACCCAGCTTCCACAAAGGCTCTTGAGGAGCCTGACTGTGGAATGGAATCAGTGACCTAGGCAACAGGCTCCAGGCTTGGTCACTCACAGCACTGGCTTGCTCAAGACATCATCTTCAATCCTTTCCCCTTCCTTCGCTTCTCTCTCCAATCCCTACCTCTCAAAAAAGAAGAGAGAGAGAGATTGAGAGAGAAAAGAAACAAAACGACAAAAAATACATTTGATTTTTTTGCCCTAAAATAAACACACACACACACACACACACACACACACATACACACACACCATCACAAATTTTCTTCTGCTCTCTAGCAATTACCATTGGGAAAACCATTTAACT
>NW_012154018.1:175292-196405 GCF_000956105.1 Propithecus coquereli
GCAGGAGGATCGCTTGAGCCCAAGAGTTTGAGGTTGCTGTGAGCTAGGATGATGCCACGGCACTCTAGCCTGGATGACAGAGTGAGACTCCGTTTCAGAAAAAAAAAAGAAAAAATGAAATAAGGATTTATAGCTACTATCTTTAATGATAAACTATATATTAAGTACATATCCTCCTGTGACATCTGTTAGTGTTTGCATGAATATATTAAAAATTATTTCATTTTAATCTATTTTTGAGTTTCCTTGTTTACATAAGTTTTATGAATGTGAATATAACTTATAAATGAACAGATATACACATTTTAGGAGCATATCTTCCATATCTTTTTCCTGATAGGAGTGCAGGATCACTTTAGAGATCAGTGCTGTTGGTCATAGAATGTCAAGCTGCCAGGGTCCTCAGATTTCAGGTGAGATCAGGTAACCTCTATTATATGTAAGAAAGCAGATGCCCAGAGAGAAAGGACTTTGGCCTGAAGTTAATACTGCTAGTTATTAACATCTCCTAAACCAGAAACCTGAGGTCCTAAAGAGTGAGATGACTTGCTCAGGATCATTCTAGTAGGAAGGGATGGCACTGCGATTCTTCTGATCAACGGGCCCAGAGTTGCCTCTCTATATAAATATAGAGAGACATAAAGGAGGAAATCCGAGCACACACTGGACACTCAAACAGAATTGAAAACCATCAGAGTAGAGCCCGAATTTCTGTAGACAGAAAATTACAGATACCTACCAATGCCTTCTATACTTACAATAACTCCTGGGTAATAACCTCCAACAGTCACATTCTGGGTCCTGGTGGTTGCAGCAAGGCCCACCGTGAGAATTAACACAGACACAATAAGCAAAGTCACGGTGACATAGATGGAATTTCGTTTCCTCCGATTGAAGGCTCCTGAAAGCACACACAGAAACTGAAATCGTTCATTTCGGCTGAGGAAGGGAGTGTCTTAAAGAAAAAACCACTAGGAAGGTTTTCCTTTCCTATTCCTACTGGTAACTGGAGTTATCTTTAGGGAGTGGGATTAGGGGAAGGGATGGAGTTTTAGTTTTTGCAATCATCAAGTGCCACTTTTTTTTTTTTTTTTTTTTTTGAGACAGAGTCTCACTGTGTTGCCCGGGCTAGAGTGCCGTGGCGTCAGCCTAGCTCACAGCAACCTCAAACTCCTGGGCTCAAGCGATCCTCCTGCCTCAGCCTCCCGAGTAGCTGGGACTACAGGCATGCGCCACCACACCCGGTTAATTTTTTGTATATATTTTTAGTTGTCCAATTAATTTCTTTCTAATTTTAGTAGAGACGGGGTCTCACTCTTGCTCAGGCTGGTTTTGAACTCCTGAGCTCAAACAATCCGCCTGCCTCGGCCTCCCAGAGAGCTAGGATTATAGGCGTGAGCCACCGCGCCCGGCCGAGTGCCACTTTTATAATAAAAAATATTTCCAGTTTGAAAAATAAACAACAGAAGAAATTTCACCAGTCACATAAAAACAAAACAAATTTTTTGTGCTTCTGGCACTCTATAAAAGATGTGTCATACTCAGTAGTGTTTTTTAGGCCAAATTATAAGGTATATGATAAATGGAAAGTGTATGTGTGGGGGTATTAAATGAAAATATTTTAAAGCCAATATGCAGCTAAGGAGGTTTTTTCACAAGCTCGAGATATGAAATTTCATTTTCAGTGTAAATATCAGAACGGAGCCAGATTACTGGGAATTTTTTTCATTTATTTCTGACATTTGCCACCTCATGTATAAACTTTAAAATGGTGTGTTGGCAAGATTTGTCACATAACAAATGTGTGTAATAAAGTAAGTGTTTGGAGGCCATTAGTCCACAAAGATATGTATCGGGGGAGGTAGATGGGGAGGATTATAACTTACACACATTTAGGCTTAGGCGAGGGTGACATAAATATAAATGATGAGAAACCCATTCTCTTACTCAGGGCTTATCAGATGTGATAGCGCAAACCAATATTTTTTTTCAAAAACAGGCTTATTAAGTCAGATAGAAAAATGGTATCTAGGCTCACTTTTCAATTTAATTTTCTTTAAAGGAACCAAGCACCATTCCACACTCTGCAGGCTATTCTCTGACATGAGGAAGCGGCCCTCAACAGGAAATACCAGAGGAGAATTACTACCTAGGAGTTCTTGGAAAAAAAATAAGCAAATGGGGAATGCTATTAGAGTCCAGTTCTCTAGAGAAAGTGTGGAGGGTAAAGCAGTGGGGAGCCCTATGATGGGGTTGCCCACCCAGGTGGCTTGACTGTCATTTATGGCCCTAAAGAGACCACTTGGGTCTGATCATAAGACACCGTCATTCTGGGAGACCGCACTGCAGCCTCAGAAATCAGTAGCCAAGAGAAGCCGCCCAGACTGCACCACTGGGAGGGAGGGGAGAGGGGATGGAGGAAGGGGGAGGAAGGTGAGAAAACCAAGCGAGACCCCAGAGGCCTGGTAGTGGGTGGTGAGAGGGAGGGGCTGTGGCCGGCCTTGCAGCCCCCTCAGATATGCTCTCCTGTATGGAAGAAAAGCATCAGGTGCCACTCTGGGTTAGCCCCACCATCCATCTTGTCTTCCCCAGTGCGGTCCCTGCTGAAGGCTCCAAGGGAGGTGGGAGGGGCTGGCGGTGTCCCCTGACGTCAGCCTTGAAAGTGAGAGATGTGACTCATCAGGGTCATTTCTAATACGGGACTATTCTAAGACTATTTTACATTGAAATGTAGAAGTGGTTTGAGTGTTTATAGGCACCCGCATACTAAAGCACCACTGTCTCACACTGGGAGAAGAGGTAAGGAGAGTTGGGAAATGAGGCGTCTCTCCAGTGAGACCTGGAATCCAGCATCCATGGGGAAAAACATGAAGGCTCACTGGAGACACCTGTGACATCAGGGCCCTTTGCGTTAGAGGGTTATTAGGGATGCAAATGGCAAGCTGACTGGTGGAAAACGCAATGAGCAAAGCCGGGAAATTCGGACTGCCGGGTGCTGGGAAGGGAATGGGGGCAGGGGCAGGATTTATGTCTTCTGTTTACCTGAAGGTTAGTTATCCTTCCTCTGGATTTCGAGGGGCCCTAAAGAAGTCTCTAAACCGGAATCCCTAAGTCTATTTGATGACAGATGCTTCTCAGAGAATCTGTGAGTGTGTTCACAGAGGGGCTCTAAACATAAACTTACCCACATCACCTCCCATGCCTTTCTCCTTTGGCACTCACATGATCTCCCTGCCCCTGATTAGGAAAAGAATGTGAGGGAACATGTGGATACACCAAGGGTATCTTTGTGACCCACCAGTATCTAACACCTTACCCAGAAAACACATAACCTTAGAGACTAAACTGGAGGAGTGTGTGTGTATGCGTGGTCTTTATAATTGTTTTGTTTGTTTCACTTGCCTACTCTGCTCCTTCCCCACCAACCGGCCTTTAATCTTATTCACAGCTCTTGGGTCTTCTTTGCAAATATCACTCGAACTCTTAAAAGCACAGGAGCCAGGTCAGAAAAGTGACTCAGCAAACCACATGGTGTCATTTGAAAATCTATTTCTTTTTTTTTTCCTGCTTTAGAAGCTGAATTGAAAAATCAGTCAGTTGAGAAACTCAGACAAAGATCCCACAGCCCCACAGGGGTCTTACCTCCAGATAGGATGTGCTTTGGATAAAATTCCTAAGAAAACTCTCCTATCACCAGGTTGAATATCTATTCTCTGTCCCATCACAGCCCCCACCCCACTCCATCGCTTCTTATTTTATGCTATAAGGACCGTAATTGTGTAAAATAAGATTATTTCTAGTTGCACTCGGGGGTGTTGACTGTCTTAAGGACCCCCCCCCCGACCGTGAATCCTTTTGAAAATTAAAAATCACCTTTCAATTTATCTTTAGTGTCAATTCGACTTAATAAAATTCATATCTACTTAGAGCAAGACATACCTGTTCTTTGAAGGTGTGGCCCAAGCTCCTAAAAAGCTGCTCATTGTGTCTGCTTAGGACATTTTCCTGGTGGTTGTTTTATTTTAGAAGGGAGAGTAGAGCCCTGTCCTTATTAAGGCTTACCTTAGATATTCCTGTGAGTACAGGACCATCTTATTCCAATTTTGTTTAGCAAATTGACACATCAAAAAACTCAGACACAGTGAGGTACTTAAATAAAGCAGCAGATACTTGAAAACAGTACCTATCACAGCGTTGGATACCTAGTGAGCAGTCAGTACTTGTTGAATAAACAAGAAGCAGCACCTCAGAATTGTTTCCCTTCGAATCAAAAAGGTTGTGGGAGGAATCGTGTGAATAAATATGGGCTATGCTCATAGAATTGATTTTTTAAAATAGGGTATACCTGAGGCCCCCCCCCCAAATTAAAGCCTTCTGGCCAATGAGTGTCACAACTCCAATATCTCTCATTACCCTGTCTACTTGGCACCCAGTATATTTCTGTTTAAACAACCACCATCCCTGCAACCAACAACGGTGAGAGAGCCTGAAATCTCATGGTTGGCTTTGCCTGTCCCCCCTCAGCAGCCTCCCTGCAGAACTACTGCAGCCCTCCCTCTCTGCAGTGCCCCACCTCCACCCCACATTCATGACGACCAGGATGCTCAGCTGTAGAAGCACCCAATTATTTGCTGTCTCTGCCTTTCCAAAAACAACCAGCTTTCCTCTCCTCTGGGTTTTCCCCCTAATCGGAGCCCCCACCTGCATTGCGGTCTTTGAATCTGGGTCCCTCCCTTCCTTTGAAACCTGCTCAAAACTCACCTCCAAGAAGCTTTTCTTGATCAAATTCACTCTAATCACTCATTATTTCAATTCCCTAAGTTCCTAGATACGTTACTCAATGTGTATATTAATTGTGACTGCTACCATGAAAATTGTAACTGCGAGTCTGGCCCATAATCCATATGATGTCCACCAGTTCTAGGGTTATATATCTGTCAGGAGCCAAGATGTCACTTGCTAGAAGGGAGGATGTTGTCTCCACTCACTTGCGTTTTACCGTGTATGTGTTCTTGATTACCCCCTCCCAAGAGAACAGGTAGGCTATGTAATCTTTATTAGGGTGCAGCAAAGATGTGGACCCAGTATCCTGGCCTGTACCTTGTGTTGTTGATGACTGGCTAATTCTCTGGGGTTGATCTTTTGAACTGATTAAGATTTGCCTTACCTGAGTGAGCTTTGCCACACAGGGTGGGTTCCAAAAGTCCCAGCCTTGAGCGTCCCTGGAGACAGGTGGCTACCCACGCACGAGGCTCAAGGCCCTGCCAATCTCTCAAACATTTCCTTAAAGGCTCTGAAATTCACATCCCCCAACTTCAGACAATTCTTTGAATGGAGACATCCAAGGCCAAGGCCGCCACTGAATTACAAATGTGTTATTTGAGTGGGAAGCAATGTCTTGCTGCAGTAGAGGTGCCTTAGCGCCTGGGGGCGGTGTTAGCAAAAGGGAGAAAGGGGTTGCTGGGAGGGGATGGAGGGGCCCTGGAGTCAAATTACCATCTTCCTAATTGCCAAGCCTTGGACTTAGCGCTCCACATCCAGGCAGCCAGCAAGTGTAGAATGCAAGCACCTTGGTGCACCGTGTGTCTGTGTGTTTTAAATTTTCTTGTTTTGGCTGCGGTGTCTTAACTGTAAAGAGAATCCCCCCAGAAATGCTGCCCTCAGAGGCTGAAACACTAACCCACGCACCCACTCTCCCCCTCCCCCCATGCAAGAGAAGGTGGCGTTGCCAGAGCTGAGTTAAGTGGGAGTAGCTCCTAAGTAGCCTAAACGCTGATTCAGGCCTGGGCTGTGCGGGACCTGCACCAGGGAACTCCGGGGAGACTCCCCTGTCCGAACTGTGGAAACCCAGGGTTACCACTCGACTCAGGAATTTGCTAGTGCCCTCGGTCTGCCGACTTTAAAAAGCGGAATGCGTGGCTCCGACTCCGCGTCTATATGGGATTTATGATTCCTTTCCCGCAGGGTCGAGACTGGGCTGCGCAAAGCCCACTCAGCTTCTTGTTGCGCAGACCTTTTGAGAAGCGTTAAGATTGGCTGAGGGCCCCTGGGAGCCCAAGAAAAGAACTCTCTTCATCTTGTTCCCCAACACACAGAGCAGTGTGCCAAGTAGCAACCCTTTAAGCTCTGGACCACCAACTTGCCCACTCCCCGCGCGCAGACGGGCCCGGGGAGGGCAGGCTTGGTTCGCAGGTGGTTGCCGCCCGCAGCGGGAAAGGGCGCTGCGGAACCCTCGCACTCTTCACCCGGCCCTCCCTGGCGCAACAGCTTGGCGTCGGGGAGCCAGGGCTGCGTTGGCGCCACAGCTGGCCAAGGTAAGGAGTGCAGTGTGTGCGTGTGCGTGTGCTTGTGTCTCTGTGTGTAAGTGTGTGTGTGTGTGTGTGTGTGTGTGTGTGTGTGTGTGTGTGTAGAGCGAGCGCGCGAGAGCGAGCTGGGAGTTATGGGGGAGTCTGGTACTGCTGGGCTCTGGATTCGGTCCCGAATCCTTGACCCCATTTGTATCCCGTTGTAAAGAACTACGCCCTTAAAAATGAAAAAGAGCGAATTCGTATATCAAATATGCAAAACCATTGAAAATACGGATCTTTACACCATGCAGGAGATAACACTTTCTGGGGCACCTTCGGCGAACGAATTTTGTTGTGACTGAGTCTTTTGCAGGCAATAGGGAGCTCATATAGGGGGCTCGATCTTCTCCCCGCCCCCTCCCTTCGAGAGATGTTCCCGCAAATTCATCGAAGAAGATCTGAGCAGACTGGATGGCAGGAATTGCGGGACAGAGGAATTTCGTAGAATGTAAAGTATGTTGGAAAGAGAATTCGATTTGGTTGAAGTGTATCCGAGGCGAATTTTAAGATTAGGTGAGATCTTGATTTGACAATCCCCTCCCGCTCTCCTGGGCTCCAAATTAATTTCTCCGCCCAGTGAAATCATAGGGCTTGGGAAGGTGCCTAACAGCTGAGGGGACTGGGTTTGGTTTTTGTTCGTAACTACCAAAAAGCAGCTTCGAGAGGCAGCCGAGTTGGTGCCCAAAGGAAGCTGTCCCCCAGTTTTGGTGAGGAAAGGTGTCGAAAGGTGCCCCTCCCCCTCCATTCCGCCCAGAGAGGAAAAGCGCGACTTCAGAAGATGCGCTGGCTCGCGCTAGATCTTTCTTTCTCGCGCTCTCATTCATTCCCCCCACCATTTTTCTTCACATTCACGCACATTCCGTGCGTTTGGAGCAGGATAGGAATCAAATTCAAGAAATGTTGATCCTGCAGGGTTGGGCTGTCTTGACAGATTCCTCCGGATTTCCCCTCCCAACAGCCCTCCTCCCTTCTTCTCCCCTCTACCCCCGCCCATCCCCCAGGGTTGCGCAAACCCCCCCATCAGCGAGGTACAAGTCAGCCCCCCCCCCCACTGCAGCTCTGAATTTCAGGGCAGCTTCAAGAGAGTTGGGAGGGGACAAGGACCCTGTTTCTTCTAATTATCTTTAGTCGCGAGCTCTTCGAAGTGACGAGGACTTCGCAAAGAGGGAGTGTCGAATGGAAAGCGAAGGCGCAGGTTGCAGGAAAGTGTTTTGATCCTCAGACAGCTGGGATTTACCACCGGCTGCAAGTCTGTAGACACACGCACAGAAACACGCACACACCCGCACTCCGGGGCAGGCATACTCAGACGCAAGCTTGGCTCCAATCTCCGCGCGTCTCCCCCGCCGCAGCCGGGCGGCTCCCTTGGGGCTCTGGTCCACCACCCAGACGCTGGGACAAGCGGAGCCCCCTAGACCCGCTTCCCGCTCTCTGGCTTTTGGGGCGACCAGGGCGCTCGCACTCCAGAGGCCAGAGCACTCACCCCTTGCTGCCGCTGCCCGCAGGAAGAGCGACTAGACTTACCCATGGAATCGGGCAGGGACATGTCGCTGGACCGCTGCTGAGTCAGGGACTGATGCATGGTGAAAGCTTCCCGTTTGCCCTAGTCCCCGAAGCTGCTTCAAGCGCCCCTGGCTCAGGGCACCCCGCAGAGCATCCTACTCGGCGGCTGCCTCTCCCCGTCCCTCCAAGAGCTGCGAGAGACTGCCTCTGGTTGCGAGCTGCAGCCCAAGTACCGCCTCCCCCTCCCTTCCCTCTTTCCCTCCCTCCTCTTCTGCCTCCCTCTGCTCTGGGAGGCAGCAGCATTGGCGGTCCGTGGAGCCGCGTGCGCTTGCGCAAGACCCCCCTCCTCCCTCCCCCTCGGTCTCCCCATCCTAGTTATCCACGTCCCGGCCTCCCAAGCCAGACAGGGAGCCGTTTTAGCCCCCTGGGGCCAGGGCTGCGCAGAGAAAGAGGGGAAGGCTTCAGCCTGGGGCCGACCGGCCTTCTTGTAGTTTGCAGAGGGTCTTGGGCAATCATCCTGTTCTAGGATTTATAACTGGGGAGGGGGACAGAGTCAGAGGTTCAGAGCTGAGGGACACGCGCGCGCGCGCGCGCACACACACACACACTCTCTCTCTCTCTCTCTCTCTCTCTCTCTCTCTCTTACTTGTGCAGGTCTGGTCTTAGTGCTTCCAGAATGACATAATGGAGCTGGAGATGATCCAGAGAAGGGCCACTCTATAATCAAGGGGATGGGGGATGGCGGGGGCTGCCATATGAAGATAGATTAAACAAATGCAGAGTCTTTAGTTTAGAACGATGAAGGCTGGGAAGGGATGTGACCAGAGTGTATAAAATTATGCAGAAACAGAGAGAGGGAACACAGCCTTATTCACCAGATCTGAGAATTCTAGAACCAACAGCCCCCTAAGAGCTAGAAGGAGATTTGCTAAAGCGAATGTGACTATCAGCACCCCAGTTTGTACTGTTGTTCAAGGTGCTTTTATATCAAGGATTTCATTTTGTCATCATAGCCATGCAAGGGAGGAAGAGGAGTTATCAGTTACCCCATTTTACAGATGAGGAAACTGAGTCTCAGAAAGGGGATGAAAATTTTTTGTGTCCACTCAGCTAGTAAGTGGCAGAAGTGCGATTAGAACCTAGATCTGTTGGACTCCCAGGTCAATGCTCTGCTTGCTATGGCAGCTGAAAAAAATTATTACTCTATATAGCATATTGAAAACCTAAAGAATTCATTAGCCCCAAAGTGCAACAGGATGAAAACACAAGTAGCTCTGGAAAGAATGAAAATAAAGTCATGGCTGACAGATCCATTGTGGATTACTAAGAGAGACTGGGGATGAGGTGAGAATGTCCCTGATCTTTGAAGACAGCCAAGTCCTTCTCCAACCTATTCTTCCAGACCCCATTAGGATACTTGGCTAGAAGCATCATGTTGTTGACTCAGAAGGGTAGTTTGGATGTCCTCAAAACAGCTGCAGAACAGGATGAGGCCTCCTTGGATTGACCCCAAGACATCTGCCTGGTGGCCAGGGGAGGTGGAGGGTGAGGAAGGGGATAACAGTGCGCTCCAGCTCCCTCTGGAAACTCAGCCTTGTGGGCCTGACATATCTCAGAGAATATACCTGTTTGGAGATATCCATTCTGTTCCAGCGAGGAGCTCCCAGGTTCTGCTTGCCAGGTCTCCTTCCAACCACCTCCTCCTGATGGTTGCTTCAACCCTCTCTCCATCCCCCTGCCCGCCCACAAAAAGACCAAACCAAATCAAATATAAAGCTCTCCCGAGAGCCGATGGGATGAAGGAGACAACTTGGTTCTTTCCAGATCTGCCTTGCTAATCTACTGTAAGGCTTTGTTTCCTTACTAGTGAACTGATTGCTTTTGCCCTTTTCCATCTTCCAAAGGAAGAAAAGATGCTTCTTGAAGGTTAAAAAGGAAGCCCTTTCTAAAGAACTTGGGCACCCCAGGGGCCAGGTTGAATGCTGTGTCAGGTATTATTAGCAGCCCTACACTATAGATGTGGTTTAGAAATCTGTGATATATGTCCTAGATAGAAACAAGATGCCCACTATTGTAGAGATGTGGGTCTTAAGCATGCTTGGCTTATGTGTCAGAGTCCCCGTAAGCTCCTCAAAGGCAGAGATAAATCCCATCTCTATACTCTTGCAATGATTGTCTTTCAGTCCTGTTTACTTCTCTTCCTCCTCCTACTCTAAATATCTCATATTTAATGTGAAGAATTCCTGCAACCAGCACTGATTTCTCAGGAGTGCTTCCTAATTAACATATTTTGTTTCTGTAAAAGTAGCCTTGAAGAAAAGAGGTTTTTACACAGGCTGGAAAAGACTGTTTAACACCTTCTTTAGAGATGCTCTGCTCCCCTATAGCAACCATACAGTTAGCGATCCCTAAAGAAGCCAAATTGAAACTTGTTACCATGCTGGTTTCAATGGACAGACTGAGGCCTTTTCAGTTGAGAGAGAAACACTCTGCCCATCAAATGATGCAGAGTGCATGTGTAATTTGACCTTTATAATCAAAGCCACACACTAGTGAGGTACTCTTAATGGGGGTGAGCTTTGCTTTCTGCAACATGTGTATTCCTGAATCCTGTGTGAAAATTGAGCATTATTTTTACAAGTACGAGAGGAGCTGGCTATTTAAAAGAACTGTGGGCTGTATATTTCTTTCGTTCTGTCTCTTGGGGTGCCTTACGGGACTTGGAACACAGCAGGCACTCAGTCAAGTTAAAAATGACTTTGAGACCAGTAACAGTGACAATAGCAGCAGCTGCTGCAGCTCAGAGAGTAGTAGCAGTCTTCTCCCCAGAGATGGTGTATTTGTTTGCATAAAGGATCCGGGATAAGGGAAAGGACTAGAATGGGAACGAGGGTGAAAGAACCCACATTTCAGCCAAGCCCGGTGCATAGACCTCTTTTCCTCCAAAAGAAAGTTTATTTTAACTCAGAATGAGCTGGATGATTAAAAAGCAAGAAACAATTTTTCATGGGCTCCATTCATGTCAAAACACATGTGGATTTTGTACATAAATAGGCTCAGAGTAAAATTTACCGATAGGCAATCCACCTAGATGAAGGAATAGATCTTTCATGCAAGTGATGGCTACTATAAAAGTGCTTGGTTAGCTTCTGATAAAAAAGAAATTATTAAAATAGCTTAAAATAAATCCTTTTCATTGTGAGCTTAATCAAGCATACAGAGTTGCCCTAGGTTGCAAAACATTTTATAGCATCAGGAAACGTTTGCCAATGGGGTTGCAGCCTGTTTCTCTCCATCTTCTTCAAACCAATGATGAGGGCCCTCCACAGAAGCTTTCAGATCACCAGAAAAATGCCAGATGGCACTCTTTCTCTAACACTTTCACCTTGGGAATATTCATAGCACTCAGTCAGCTCCATAGTTTGATGACCAGTTTGACTAGTTAAATTACCACTGTACCTTCTGATTCCAAATTTGGGAATGTGGGCTAGAGTTTTCATGTCTACACGTAAACACACACATACATGCACATTTAAAATGGTGGCCACACAAGTATTTACAAATGCACATACATATACACATCTCAGGCATTATTTCTCTGCCCTGGTTATCACCACTCACTTCTCAGTTCTCAGACTTAGATTGCCAAGGACAGAGAGGAGCTTCAGAATAATGGAGTATCACAAAGAGTCCAAACATCCCTAACTGAGGTTAGAGTTGTGTCCACCAGAGTACCTTAGGTCAATGTCTAGTATTTAGTTCCTGCACCACAAACAGCTGAATGTTTGCTGAGGAGAAACAATGTTGATGGTGTTATTTCGCCCACGAAGCTTGACTGCTTCCCACCTCACTGGGTCATTTTCTTTGGATAGCAGGAAAATAACCACACTACCAGGAAACAACACTGGTACTTGTGTTTATTTTGTAATTGTTTTCTTTCTATTTCGTGACCTGCTTTAGTTACCAAACACTATATCACAAGTGTTTTCCACACACTCATAAGAAATCTTTGAAAATATGATTTTAAGTGGATGGAACATCGTGTATTTACCATTCCACTGTTATTTAGAGGTTTCCAATTTTTCAACATTGTCAATAACACAATGAACTAAATCTTTGCATCTTTTTCACCATTAGATACAATACTACAGTGGAATTATTGGTGCAAAAGTTCCAAACACATATTTTTAATTAAACATTTTTTATCAACATACATGTGATAAAGTGTACATGCCAATGAATTTTCACACACACACACACACACACGCACACACACACACACATATACCCTTGTAAACGACCACCCAGATCAAGATATTGAACCTCTCCAACATCCCAGATGGTTCCACTGATCACCCTTCCCAGTCCATAACACTCCCAGAGGTAACCACTATTCTGATTTTTATCATCAAGTCCGAATATTCTTAAGGTTTTGAATATGTATTGCTAAATTGTCCTCCAAAATATTTGTAGCAAAGTACATTCTCACCGTCAGCATGCAAAGGTGTCTGGATCCCTACACCCTCTTGGTTTTATCCTGAAAAGGAGATGAAGACATACCTAGTTACAATTAGCAACAAGAAGGGCCGGCCAGTCAATAAGTGAGTTCAGTTGGGCTCAAAGCATCCAGCGGGAACCACATATCTAGGAGCCAGAAACTGGGGGCAGTTCCAGCAGGCAGACAACACTGTGTCACAATCCACAGGTACAGTCATTCACCACATAATGACATTTCAATTAACGACGGATCACATATAATACAGTGGTCCCATAAGATTATAATAGATCTGAAAAATTTCTATTACCTAGTGACATCATAGCATTGTAACGTCATAGCACAATGCATTATTCACGTGTTGGTGGTAATGCTGGTGTAAACAAACCTACTACACTGCCAGTTGTATAAAATTACAGCACCAGCTGGGCACGGTGGCTCATGCCTATAATCCAGCACTTTGGGAGGCTGAGGCAGGAGGATCACTTAAGCCCAGGAGTTTGAGACTGCAGTGAGCTATGATCATGCCACTACACTCCAGCCTGGGTGACAGATCGAGACCTTGTCTCAAAAAAACAAAACAAAACAAAAAACAAAAACCCCAAACATAAATATGGCACCTACAATTATGGACAGTACATAATACTTGGTAATGCTAATAAGCGACCATGTTACTGGTTTATGTATTTACTATATAATACTTTTATCATTATTTTAGAGTATACTCCTTCTACTTATATAAAAAAGAGTTCACTGTAAAATAGCCTCAGACAGATCTTTCAGGAGGTATTCTAGACATTGCTATCATAGGAGGTGACAGCTCCATGCATGTTATTGCCTCTGAAGAACTTCCAGTGGGACAAGATGCGGAGGTGGAAGAGAATGATATTGATGATCCTGACCCTGTGTAGGCTAATGTGTGCGTTTGTGTCTTAGTTTTTAGCAAAAAAGTTTAAAAAGTAAAAAATGAAAATAAAAAAACTTAAAAATAGAGAAAATCTTACAGAATAAGGATTAAATAGAGAGAAAATATTTTTGTATAGCTATACAACATGTGTTTTAAACTAAGTGTTAAGAGTAAAAAAGTTTAAAAAATTTATAAAGCAAAAAAGTTACAGTAAGCTAAGGGTATTTGATTATTGAAGAAAAGTATTTTTATAAGTTTGGTTTAGCCTAGGTGTACAGTGTTTATAAAGTCTACAGCAGTGCACAGTAACGTCCTAGGCCTTCACATTCACTCACCACTCACTCACTGACTCACCCAGAGCAACTTCCGGTCCTGCAAGCTACACTCATGGTAAGTACCCTATACAGGTGTATCATTTTTTATCTTTTGTATTGTATTTTTACTGTACCTTTTTATGTTTACATACGTTTAGACACACAAATACTTACCATTGTGCTACAATTGCCTACAGTATTCAGTACAGTAGCATGCTGTACAGGTTTGTAGCCTAGGAGCGATAGGCTAGACCATATAGCATAGGTGTGTAGTAGGCTGTCCCATCTAGGTTTGCGTAAGTTCACTCTGTGATGTTTGCACAATGATGAAATCTCCTAATGACACATTTCTCAGAAGGTATCCCTGTCCTTAAGTGATGCATGACTATACCTTAAAAACCTCCAACTGCTCAGGTGTTTTCATTGTTGTATTCATTATTGTTCTCTGTTGCATATACCCAAAGTCTTCCTTACATTTAGCTTTCAAAATTTCTATAATGATCACCTACTTAATTATGCCTGGTACTTAGTTGGCATTTAAATACTCGTTGAATATATGACACTTTTTATTCATACTTTATTCTACTTACTTTTAAAATAATACAGGACAGTGTAAAAAAATCCCAAAACTGCAGAAGTGCTTAATGCAGCAAATTACCCCCTCCTCCACAATTCTACTCCCCAGAGATAACAACAGTTTATAGGTTGGAATGCATTTTTCCAGATTTTTTTCTCCATGCCTACTTTTACTTTTGTTTGTTTATTTATTTTTATTTATTTTTCCAAAATATTAAGGGGGCACAAATGTTTTCGGTTACATGGATCATTTTTGTAATGCTTGAGTCCTGACTATAGGTATGCCCATCACCCAAACAGTGTTCGTAGGGGAATAAACCCCCTAATGGGTTGGTTTATTCCCCTCCCCTGCCCCCCCCCGCCCCAGTTGCTTTCCACTGAGTTTTACTTCCCTCTGTGCACTTGTGTGCTCATCAGTTAGTTCCAATTTAATAGTGAGTGCATGTGGTGTTTGTTTTTCCATTCTTGTGATACTTCACTTAGGAGAATGGTCTCCAAGTCCAAAATCAATAGATGCTGGCATGGATGCAGAGAGAAAGGGACGCTTATACACTGTTGGTGGGACTGCAAATTAGTACAACCTCTATGGAAAACAGTATGGAGAGGCCTCAAAGAACTATTATAAAAGTAGACCTACCATTCATTCCAGCAATTCTACTATTATTTACCCAAAGGAAAAGAAATCATTTTATCAAAAAGACACCTGTACTCGAATGTTTATTGCAGCACAATTCACAATTGTTTATTTATTTTTGAGAGTTAAATACTCCTTTTAAAAAGTAAACTTTTAAAATAATAAAATAATAAATATTTTTATTAAACATTGTAAATTGCATTTAACAGCTTTCAAATACACCACAACAAAGTCCATCTTCAATCAATCAAGCCCAATAGTGGTTCATTCTTGTGTAATAAAACTCCCTCCGACTTATATTGTGATACCTGTTTAGCTGTTACGGCAGAGAATGGAAATTACATCTCCTTTCTGAACACTATTGTTTGATGAAGAGCATTAGGAGAATTACATAAAAATAAATATAAAGAGATGATTCTGATTTCACAGTACATTGTTTGGAAACATTAACAAAAACATCAAAATGATACAGGTATACATACTTCTACTAAATTCTTGATAGGAACGTTCTGAAAACAAACTGTTCCCTACTATAGAAGAGAGGTAGTTTCTTTTTAAGGTCAGTCTTTTTGTTCCACATATTTTCACACTTTCCTCATTTGAAGGCATAAAACAGCAACAGAAAACCGTAAGGCATGGAGCAATGAATACACTGGGGACACGGTGATATTCAAAAAGGCTAGATAATGCTTTTTTTAAAAATTTTGAATAAACGTAACAGAGGTTAATAACCACAAAATGTTAAGGTTAGAGTGAGATCAGTCAATGAATAAACATAAGTAATATATCTTATACAGTAAACTATTGAAGGAAAACATCCATACAGAAAAAAATCACCATACCTATTACTTTTAAATCGGGGGGAAAAATGGCAGGCTGTGATAGTGAGCGGCCTTCAGCTCACGGGAACTGGGTTGGGGCATCATTTGGGGAATCTCACAGTTTAGATGCCCTGGTTTACCTGCCACAGATGGCAGTTGGTGGGCATAGCAGAATATGGTTCAGTTAAGCTGTATTGGCCCTGTTTTTTTTCCCTCTAATTAATTACAGAGCTCGGTATATCTTTTTCCCATATCCCCATCAAAAAAAACATTCATTAAGCACCTAATTAGATGTGGCATTGTCCAACTGCTTGGTTCTGGTTTGCACTGGAGAGGATTTCTGTGTTCAGTACTTCCTAGGAATCAATAGATTTGCTACCAGTTCAAACTGTTCTACAGAGCCTTTAAAAATGTTTATACTCTGTGACCCAGTAATTCCACTTCTGGGAATCTGCACTAAGGAAAGGGAAATCTAGACTAAGATTTATGTGCAAGGATGTCCATGGCAATATTATTTATAAGTAAGAAAAAAATTGTAAAAAACCCTGAAGCGACCAGAATAAGGGCAATGATTAATTAGATGATACTGCAGTCATATCATGCATATGTTATATAGCTATTAAAATCATGTTTCCAAATATTTAAGGACATGGAAATATATGTAACAATGAGTGGAAAAGTAGGCTAAGAACTGCATATATAGTTTGATCCCAATTTTGTTTAAAATTGCATATATATGCAGAAAAATGACTAGAAGGACACAAATACTCACTGTAGTTATCTCCGAGTAGTACTATTACAAGAGATTGCTTTCTTTTTTATACTTTTCTGTATCTTTCAAATATATTCAATGAGCACATATTATTAAAAAGCACAAAAACCCCTCCAAATTATATTTTATAAATGAATTAATAAACATGTAAATATTTCATAAATTATACTCTGTCTGCCCTGGAGTGTATGCCTGGGACTGCTCAGGACCCACCTATTTTGCTGCTCTCTCTCTCTCTCACACACACACACACACACACACACACACACACACGGCTCTGCTTTCAGTCTTTCTTCCTTGCCTGAATGCAAGTTTTAGGCAATGTGTCACCTCTCTCAAGGGAATTTGTACTTCTCTTTCATTGTGTGATTAAAGCTTGTTGGTGCTGGCAGGTAGGCAAGTACTTTTTCTGGTCTGACACTGTCTATGCCCCCGAAATTACACCGGTAGGGGGCTGTCTACTCTGTGGATTGGAATAGCTTTCTGGGAAACTGACCTGTCTGGGAAGATACAAGGAACTCTGCCTAGGTGAGAGGGGAGGAAATTTGGGGGCAAGACAAAATAGATAAAAACAGCAACTGTTTATTAGAGAGGATTCCTTTGGTAAGGTTGTATTTTAGTGTGTTACTGTTTAAAAGAAATGCAGTTACATTGGACCTGTAAGAAGTTCTGCTGAAGGTGAAATGCACCTAAATCCATGCCTGTTGCTCAACTCTGCTCAGGAAACAAGAATCCTGCTATACGAGAAGGGAGTTGCTCAATAAAGCCTGCCTTTCTTTAACAAACACTCAACAATTACAGAAGTAAAATATGCACATAAATTTCAACTGGTACAGAATTGTATAAATTAAAAAGTGAAAGTCTTTCCCTCCCTAATCTCACTCTTCAGAGGTAACCTCTATTAAAAGTATGGTGTATGTTTTCCCAGACTTTCCTATTTTTCCTATGCATATGCAAGTATATGTACACACACACACACACACACACACACACACACAGACACACAGAGTTATACACATAGATAGTAAACAAAAATGGAAACAAACTACAAGTACTATTCTGCAACTTACTTTTTAAGAACCCCAATACTATTTCATGGACATATTTTCTATGTCAGTCTATATAGGTTTATCTCATTGTTTTAGCTGCTGCATAACATTCCATTGTATGTTCCAGACTTATTTAACCAACCCCGCATGGTTGGACATTTAATTTAGTTCCGGTTTTTCATAGTTATAAGTAATGTTGCAATAAACATCCCTGTACATATACCATGGAATCAATTTAAAGGAACATCTTCTTTCCATCAGCTGTGCATTACCTAACCGTTTGCAATTAGTTTCCTGGGCTCTGGAGAACAGTTTTTAATGGCTATGCCAAATGTTCTGTAGCGTCCCGAATTGTCCAAGGCATCCCTTCCAATTAAGTTGCAGTCTACTACACACTGCATTTTAAATTACATTATGCTGTAAGGACAGGGCACTGTCTTACATTATTGATACAGTGTTATAATGTGCTTAGTCCTAATGCCCTGGACTTGAATGGGCACCGCTTGATGTGAGTGGACAACCAGAGGCTGCTAGTACATGTCACCAGGGGCAGCCCATCCCAGGGTAACACAAATATGTGACAGTCCCTCCTCCAGGTGACATCCATCACCTCTTCACCACTTCTGGAAAAAAGGCCCAACTAGAGATAACGCACTTTATTTGCCACCTACCAGCTTGGGAGGAAGGCAGAGGAGAGCACTTACACTAACATCTGGGTAAAGGAGACCAGGCTGCTTTCGGCCCCTCTCTCATCTTGTCTGCTTCCCCTTACCCACGTGCTCATTGTCTCCAGCATGCCCTGTGGCTGTTTTCAGGCCCTTTCTTAGACATGCTACTTGGAGGTGACCTCCTTAGCCATTGCCTGCCCCCACATCAGAACATATTTCTTAGAATTCTCAGTTGCCAGTATTCATTTGTGTTAGCATGACAGAAAACGCTTAAAGTTTGTCATCAGAAGACCATTTTCTAGCCCTAGGTGTTTGACCGAGTCAATCTCCAAGGCTCCATTTTGGCATCTATAAAATGGGGATTATAATAATATCTTCTTCACAGGGTTGATGTAAAGATGAAATGAGGTAACATACGGGAAAATACATTGACAGCAAGGAAAAGTGCTCTGTGATTGCAAGATGCCATTATTATTTATGAATTCATTCTTCCAGATAAACCAGTTTTGTTTTATTTTGTTTAAACAGGGAATTTCTGGAGACTACAATGTTTTCACCAAGAGGTGTGCTTATTACTGTAAAAATGTCAGGCAATGGAGCAGGCCAGTGGGGAAGCTATTAATATTTTGAGATGGGGAAAACCTTCCAGACCTTAAAATTCACATATGTAGGGGGTTGATGGTATCACCAAGACAGAAGGTTGACCACAGAGTCCCCCAGGCAAAAATATCAGAAAGGTCTCTGTTACTTTGCTATCTCCAGGGGAGAAGAAGATCGGTTGCAAGGGGGCGAGGGCAGCATGGATTTCTCTGGGCTGGCCTAAGGATCTGTCCTCCCTAGGGAGATGTGTTCTAAGCAACTGTTTGGTGTATTTTTAAAGGTCAGAGAAGCTTTGGCTCTATAGGATGGAGTGGCTGTGACACCTGATTAATGTCTGTGCAGTACTTTCCAGAATGAAATTTAATCAGCAGAATGATTGCAGCAAGCAGCTGCCTGGAGGAAAATGATCCTGTTCTAATGGTGGCTTGTTTGATGTGTTGGCATTGTAGTGGGGCACGTACGTTATTAGTCCAGCCCAGGGGGCCCGGCCTAGGATACTGGATCAACTAGTAAGGAAATGCAGCAAACAGCAGCAGCCCCTCCATGGCTCTGTGTAGGGTCATCACTGTCAGATTGTCAGTTCCTCCCCACTCCAAGGACCTTTACTGTCAGCCTCCTTCCTGCCCCTAGGGTCTTCCTTGTCAGCTCCTTTAACCCCCTCCTATCATTATCCATTCCCTGAGTCCCTTCAGATCCATCACTCTTAATGTCGCCTCCCTCTGGCCTCAAGGCCTTCACTGACAGCTTCCTCCCAACACACTCTCATATATACACATGAATGCATATATCCCTCTACCCCTCCATAGGTGTTATTAAGGCTTAAATGAAATGAAAAATGGCCTCTCTTCACAGAATGACTGGACTCTCCTGGTCTAATTAACCCTTCTTGGCCTACTTTTCCATGAGAAGCACAGAGGTTATTACACTGACTTGCAAAAATTCTTAGGTCAGTATTGTACTCCCTAACATATAGGAAATGCAGCAGAGACCTATGTGATTTCCATGCCCTACCACTCAAATGACACTGGGTACATTCATTCAAGCTGACTATACTGGGCCTTCCTTACCAGGATATGTGGTATAAGACATTTTCCCAGTAGTAGAGATAGTTTGGATGAGCTAGTCACAATTCTTGCTGGTCTTTGAAAATTTTCCACCAAATCCCTCTAGAGTGTACCTCAGAGTCCCCACAGGGATCCGACTCAGGGTGAGGGCAGTGCTTGGAACTATTAAGGACATAGCTTGCGGTGGAAAGGGTAGCCTTTCAGGACAAAAAGGACCAAAATGGATAGGGTTGCAATAACTCTTTATAATTTTTTTAAATTTTAATTTATTTTTTATTTTGTAGAGATGGGGTCTTGCTATGTTGCTCAGGCTGGTCTTGAACTCCTCCTTTCTAAACTCGAAGAAAGGGCTGAGTAGCCTATTGCTCCATGGGCAGTTGAGAGAACTTCAGGATTCCTGAGCTTTGCTTGGTACCACCCCTGGGCTAAGGACACCACTAAGAAAGTAAAATATGACAGTCCTCAGGATGGGAGAAAATTTTTGAAAATTATATATCTGATAAGGAAATTTCTCTCTCTCTCTCTCTCCTTATATATATATATATATATATATATATATATCAATCTCTATTAGTTCTGTTTCTCTGGAGAATCCTTACTAATATACCTAGTGACTGACTAATGATTTTGAGCATTCCTTCATTTCCTTACTGGCCATTTGTATATCTTTGGAGAACTGTCTATACAGATCCTTTGTTCATCTTTTAATTGCATTATTTGTCCTTTTATTATTAAGTTGCAATAGTTCTTAATATATTCTATATAAAAGTCTCTTATCAGATATATGATTTTCAAAACTTTTTCTCCCATTCTGTGGGTTGTCAGTTTTTACTTTCTTGATGGTGTCCTTTTAAGCATAAAATTTTTTAAATTTGTCAAAGTCCAAGTTATCTATTTTTTCTTTTGTCACTTGTGCTTTTGGTGTCATAGCTAAAAATCCGTTGCCTAATCCAAGTATACAAAGATTTATGCTTATGTTTTCTTCTAAAAATTTTATAGATTTAATATGCACTTAGGTCTTTGATCCATTTTTGAGTTAATTTATGTATATGGTATGAAGTAGGGATTCAACTTTATTTTTTTATGTGGATATTCAATTGTTTCAACACCATTGGTTGAAAACATTATTCTTTTCCTACATTGAATGGTTATGGTACCCTTATCAAAAACCAGTTGATGGTAAATGTGAGTTTTATTTCTGGATTCCTAGTTACATTCCATTGATCTATATGTCTATCCTTATACAGGTGCCATGCAGTCTTGATTACTGTTACTTTGTAGAAAGTTTTTTTTTTTTTTTTTTTTTTGAGACAGAGTGTCACTCTGTTGCCTGGGCTAGGGTGAGTGCCGTGGCGTCAGCCTA
>NW_012154018.1:196545-212161 GCF_000956105.1 Propithecus coquereli
TAGTTGTCCAGATCATTTCTTTCTATTTTTTAGTAGAGACGGGGTCTCGCTCTTGGTCAGGCTGGTCTTGAACTCCTGACCTTGAGCGATCCACCAGCCTCGGCCTCCCAGAGCGCTAGGATTACAGGTGTGAGCCACCGCGCCCGGCCCGTAGAAAGTTTTGAAATTGGTTAAGTATGAGGCCTCCACCTTTGTTCTTTTTCAAGATCGCTTCAGCAATTCTGGGTCCCTTGCATTTCCATTTGAATTTTAGGATTGGCTTGTCAATTTCTGCAAAAAAGGCAGCAGAGATTTTGATAGGAATTGCATTGGATCTATAGATCAGAATGAAGAGTATTATCATCTTAACAATATTAAGTCTTCCAATACATGAAAACAGGTGATTTTGCATTTATTTAGGTATGTTTTTCAACCATATTATGTGGTCATTGGTGTATAAGTAGTATAATTCTTTTGTTAAATTTATTCCTAATACTTTCTTCTTTTTCAATGCTATTATAAGTGCAATTATTTTCTTAATTTCATTTTCAGACTGTTCATTGCAAGTGTATAGGAATACAGTTAATTTTTGTCTATTTATCTTTTATGCTGGGATTATGCTGAACTCGTTTATTAGCTTTAATAGTTTTTTGTGGTTTCTATAAGATTTTCTATATACAAGATTATGTCACATGCAAAGAGAGATAGTTTCACTTCTTCCTTTCCAATCTGGATGCTTTTTACTTAGTTTTCTTGCCTAATTACCCTGGCTAGGACCTCCAGTAAAATCTTGAATAGAAATGGTGAGAGTGGACATCCTTGTCTTATTCTTTACATTAGGGAGAAAGTTTTTAATTTTTCACCATTAAGTATGATTCTAGCTGTGGAATTTTTGCAGATGCCCTTTATCGTGTTAAAGAGGTACCCTTCTATTCCTTGTTTGTTGAGTGTTTTTATTATGAAAGGGTGTATTGTGAAAGGGCTTTGTCAAATGCTTATTCTGAATCTATTGAAATGATCGTGTTATTTTTTCCTTTATTTTATTAATATGTTGTATTACATTGATTGATTTTTGCATGCTGAACCAACTTTGCATTTCCTGTGATAAATTCCACTTGATGATGAGGTATAATCCTTTTTATAAATTGTTGGATTTGCTTGTTAGTATTTTCTTGAGGATTTTAGTGAATAAATTCAAAAGGGATATTGGTCTGTAGTTTTGTTTTGATGGCTTTTCTGGTTTTGGTATCAGGGTAATAACTTGCTTCACAGAATGAATTAGGAAGTGTTCCCTTCTCTTGTGTTTTCTGAAAGAGATTGTGAAAGATTGGTATTAATTCTTTAATTCTTTAAATGCTTGGTAGAATTCACCAGTGAAGCTATCTGATCCTGGAGAATGTTCCATGTGCACTTGAGAAGAATGTGTATTTTGCTGTCATAGAGTGGAGTATTCTACAGAAGTCTGTTAGGGCTAGTAGGTTTATATTGTTGTTCAAGTCTTTTATTGCCTTGTTGATCTACTAATTATTCTATTGACTAGTTAAGTAGTTAAGTTGGGTATTTAAGTCTTCAACTATTATTGCTGAATTGTCTATTTCTCATTCTAATTCTGTCAATTTTTGCTTCATATATATTGAGGGTCTGTTTTTAGGTGTGTATATGTTTATAATTATTATATCTTCCTGAATTATTGACCCTTTTATCATTATAAAATGCCCTTTTTTATCTCTAGTAACAATTTTGCCTTAAAGTCTATTTTGTCTGGAGTATATTCACTCCACTGCTCTTTTGGTTACTGTTTACGTGGTGTGTCTTTTTCCATCTTTTTACTGTCAACTTAATTATTTCTTTGAATCTAAATCATGTCTCTTGTAGATAGCATATAATTGAATCATGTTTTTTTATCTATTCTTTCAATCTCTGCCTTTTGATTGTAGTGTTTAATCTATTTAAATTTAATGTAATTAACAAAAGGTAAGATTTATGTCTGCCATTTTGCTATTCGTTCTCTATATGTCATGTCTTTTTTGTTCATCGGTTCTTTCATTACTGCCTTATTTTGTGTTAAATAGATAGTGGCTAGCGTACCATTTTAATCACCTTGTTTCTTTTGTGATATTTAGAATTACTTTCTTGGTGGCTTCCCAGGGGATTGCAATTAACATATTAACTTATGAAAATCTAGTTGAAATGAATACTAAATTAATTTCAATATTATATAAGAACTTTGCTCCAACATAGCTCCATTCCCTTCTCCCTCCTTTGTTCTACTATTGTTATACAAATCATATCTTTATATATTATATGTATATCAAAACTGATTTGTCGTGATTGCTTTATGCTGTTGTCTTTTAAACCAAAAAGGGAAAAAAAGGAATGTGGTATGAGGCCTAAAATGAATATTACGTGCTGCCTTGACATGGTAAAGTTGGCCTAACTATAAATTCCCCTCTCCAGTCTGCTTCCACAGATAAGGTCCTCTAGCCAAACAACCCTCCTTATCATGAGGACTAGGCACAGTTCCTGCTTACCTCTGAGTAGTGACAAAGGTTCTCTCATTGACCAAACTCTCTACTCAGGCTCCCCTGAACTCCTTTTCAAGTAGACCTGACTTTTGGACTTCCATGTTCATCTCTTCATTGTCCAATTTTAACAAGAATCCCACTAAATCAGTTTAACTAGAACCTTTCACCCTTGATATCTGATCACTCTCCATATCTAATCAGGTTCTTTATCCTTCATCCTCCCCCAAGTGATGTCTCATTACCCTAGCCTGCCTTCAGGAAGAATCTTGCTAGGTAAGTTTAACCAGAACTCTCCCTGATGTTTCCTCTTGATAATTTTCCATCCTTTGACCCCCATCCTGATCCTTGGCTAAAATTCCCATTTTCCAATGCTGTATTGGGAGTTAAGCCCAATCTCTCTCCCACACTGCAAAGCCCCATTGCAGTGGTCCCTACACCTATCGTGATGGTGCTGAATAAAGCCTGCCTTACCATCTTCAATGGGTATAAGTGAATAATCTTTTTCTTTAACAGCAGTGGGCTTTAGTTCCCTGCCAGCCCATAGAATTATTTAAACAAGCCAATCACATTCTCCCGAGGTAACCAAAGGTCACTTCATCCTCTTGATACTACAAAGCCTGCCTCCCACAGCCCCTGGTTGCTCACTGTTCCAGAGTGCAAACCTCTTGTGACTCTGGTATCTTCCTCCTCTGGGCTATAAGTATATGTGACTAATGAACTGCTGTCAATCTCATCTGTCCAGTATTGGGTGTCCTGCATTCAGCCATCCCCATAACCTTAGGGTGGGATCCCTCTGGGATCCCTCCCTCACCAATGAGGTGAAGAGGAGATGATCAAAACAATAGATATAATGAATAGGATGAACCAGCTATGACCAAGGACATCTGGTAAGCTTTAATTAACTGCTCATGGCTAATTAACTAGTTTTATGATATGGCAAATGCTGCCTGGCATGGAACTGCCAATTGCTGGTGGACTTGTGCTTTGGCTTCCATGGCACCGTGTTGTCTTTGCCAGATGTCACCATCTCTTCCTACACTAAATGCTCTAATCCTCAAAACAAGAATTGTTGTTTATTGACTATACCTTGGCATGATGTGCTATCAGGTTTGGCCTGTGTTTGGCAGATAGTCTCTGAGGCTTTCGCCTATGAAGATGACACAATACAGAATCCTAACCAGTTGGCACCTGAGTCCCACTTACCAAGGGTGGAGCTAGAGCTCTCTGGTTACTGCATCTAGCCTGGTTACCATCAGTGGATGCTTAGGGCAGCCATGCAAACCTTGTTTGTGATTATGCACACCTAAGATGGCCTTGGGACAGCCTTTTGTGGGGTTTGTGGAAAAGAAGGAGACCACCACCGTGAGAATTAGGCATGGCAAATTTTAAAGGTTCTGAATTATTAATAATATCAACATTTGCCAAAATGCATCAACTGGCAAATTTTCATGGACTTAATCAATACCGTGGCTCAAATTACAGTTACACCTGGGGACCCATTAAATTTAAATAAGGTATCCCCTATAATCTTAAGGGAGTTACTGAATATAAAATAGATGACAAATGAGTATGCCTCACCTTAACCATTAGAATAATTTTGTCTAAATTCCCCATGGTCATAGCACCCATTACCCTAAAATATCCTGTACTAGGGCATGGATACTCTGACCCATGAGTAATAAAGTTAAATTAAATCTTTGGCACTTAAAAGTTGGCTTGACTAAATAAGATGCCATGGATCCTCCAGTTAAAACAGTAATATGGCCCAATGTAACTTAAAACAGGGCTTCCAGGATTGACATTTATTATATAAGACCTAATTAGTGAAGGTGTGACTACCCCTGTTGTTTGTCCATTAACATCCCAATTTGGCCTATTCTTAAACCTGTAAAGAATGAATGGTGCCTCATAGTAGATAGCTGCAACCTCGATGCTGTGGTCTCAGCCATTAAAACCTCCATACCCAATACTCAATATTATTGGAATTGCTGACTCCATGGAATCATCAACCAATAAATATTTTGCAATTATAGATTTGCATATTATGTTCTGTTCAGTGTTTATTTCAGCAGGCTCTCAGTTGCAGTTTGTCTTTATCTCCTAAAGGATACAATACACCTTTACCAGGCCTTGCCATTGCACACAATCTTTGCAGGCAAGATCCTATCTTCACTCACCTTCCTCTGGGGATACAAGTATGACATTACATTGATGATATTCTCCTCCAAGGAGGTGCATTTGACACATTTATTAAAGACATACAAATACAAAGGAGCTCATAAAAAGGGGATAGACCATTCATTGCTCTATACATAGTGCAAGGCCCCACCACCTCTGTCAAATTCCTGAAAATTATTGGTAAACTGAGGGTTGCTCCATCCCTGACACTGTCGAGAAACAGCTATTGACCCTTTCAGCACTCACAGTGTTAATACACGTCCAACATCTTTTTAGTACTTTTTGGGTTCTGAAAGCAACATATTCCTCATTTACAAATTTTACTTTATCTCACTGATGCTGATACTTGCAAATCTTCCCACCTTGAATTGGGGCCTTCTCCCACAAAAAGCTCTATAATCTGTCCAAATTGAAATCAATAGGCATTCCTGTTAGTGCCCTCAGATACTTCTTCACCATAAAAGCTTTGGCAACCTCCTCTCATGACTGCTGGGGTCTCTGGACCACCTATGATGACCATAAGTTGTCTGTAGGCTTCTGATGCAGGAAGCTGCCCTTCTCAACCCTGCACTGTATACCATTAGGGCAGCAATTGCTGGCCATATACTAGACTTTCCTGAAAATCAAGGGTCTCACATCCCCTGTACCTATAACCTTCTATACCTAGCTGCTTATTATTCCTTGGGTCATGGAAACAGCACCCCATAAGCAGAGCACAGCTACTGAGGCCTCCTTGCTACAAAATAGAGCCAAACCTGGGCTCTCTAGTAAATGCCACCTACATGAGGTATTGGCCTCTCCTAACTTCAGTCACTGACCAGATGCCATGATGCTGGAGGAAGTCAACCCTCTCCCAGGCCCTTGGCTACCTAGGGACCCCTTTAGGATCAACTGAGTTATCAACAATGGAAATTCATATTCTTTATGGATAACATCTCACCATCGTCTGTGATGGAGTTTAGCAGAATGTTGCTGCATCTCATTCCTTAACCAGAATGTCCCTGAAAAGGATGGGACCCAAGAGTCAGCACAGTTGGCCACACTTCAGGCAGCCACCTTAACATTGAATGGCCTGGCCAACAAATGGTCCTATATGCATATTTTTATAAACTCTTGGGTTACTGCCTAAAAGTTGCCTCCTTTGGGGTGAAGAACTCTGGGAATCTCTTGCCTCATAGACACCCAAAATAAAAATAAAGGTCACACACATCTCCCCATTATACTAAGACCACAATGCATGGACTTACCAGGATACTTCTTATCCCATTTAGAGTTCCAGACATTACTGATAGTGGCAAAGGCACTCACTTCACTTCTCAGAATAGCTATGCTGAACTCTTGAAGAAGGTATTCAGTAGAACTTCCACTACCCCTATAAGACCTCAGGCAGCTGATTTAATTGAAAGCATAATGGGCTCCTCAGGGAACTGTTATTTAAGTTGCAGAGTGGCAAATGGACCCCTCATTGGGTGTCGCTATTGCCATAGGCATTGATTCATGCCCCTGAGGACATGCACTCCCTGCACCAATGCCACAAAGGTCCCTCAAATGCCGTTATTGGCCATAAAGGGGGACAGCTCTAATGTTCATGTTTTGTGATAACCACCTCATCACCTCATCGTGTGGCCCTTTTTCTACTGGTCAAGTGCCTACTTGCTTCTTAGGAAAGCACTTCTACTCCCCAAAAGTCGAGGTGATAGCCAAAGTTTAAATTGATGTTAAGACATTAAGGGGTCAGTTGTAATGTAAATCCTAAAATTAATATTTGGTATTGCTTTGACATCTGGAAAAGTCAGGGGGGCCTTAAATAGCCTAACTACATGTTCCCCTTCCTATTCTTTGCCTGCTGATAAGGTCCCCTAGCCAGAAAAACCTCCTTATTATGGGGACCAAACACAATTCTTGCTTATTCCTGAGTAGTGGGCCTCAGTCCCTGCCATCCCATGGAATTATTCAAATAAGCCAATCACATTCTTTTGTGGGAACCAAGGGTCATCTCATCCTCTTGATACTACAAAATCTGCCTTCCATAGACCCTGCTTGTTCACTCTGTTCCCAAGTGCAACCTCCTTGTGGCCCTGCATGGCATGTGGTGGCTTCCTCCCCTAGGCTGTGAATGTACGTGACTAATAAACTGCTGTTGATCTCATCTGTCCAGTGTCAGGTGTTGTGTGTTCAGCCGTCTCCATAACCCTAGGTTGGAGATCCATTCCTCACCAATGGGGTAAAGAGGAGATGATCAAAGCAAAGAGTAGCGAAGAAAAAAAGTATGCTTATATTGTCTTTTATATTTACCTATATAGTTAAATTTACTAGTTTTATCTGTTTCTTCATGTGGATTTGAGTTACTATCTAGTGTTTTTTCATTTTGGCCTAAAAACCCTCACTTTATTATTTCTTCTAGGACAGGTCTGCCAGCAATAAATACTTGCAGTTTTTGTTTATCTGGGAATGTCTTAATTTCTCCTTTAATTTTGAAGAATAGTTTTGCTGGCTATAGAATTCTTAGTTGATGACCTTTTTATTTTCATCGCCTTTTTTTTTTTTTTTTTTTTTGAGACAGAGTCTCACTGTGTTGCCCAGGCTAGAGTGCCGTGGCGTCATCCTAGCTCACAGCAACCTCCAACTCCTGGGCTCAAGCGATCCTACTGCCTCAGCCTCCCAAGTAGCTGGGACTACAGGCATGCGCCACCATGCCCGGCTAATTTTTTCTATATATTTTTAGTTGTCCAATTAATTTCTTTCCATTTTTAGTAGAGACAGGGTCTCGCTCTTGCTCAGGCTGGTTTCAAACTCCTGAGCTCAAACAATCCACCCGCCTCGGCCTCCCAGAGAGCTAGGATTACAGGCGTGAGCCACCGCGCCGGCCTTTCATCGCTTTTAATATGTCATCTTACTGCCCTCTGCCCTCTCGGGTTTCTGATGTGAAATTAGCTGTTAATCTTGTTGAGTAACCCTGTATCTAACGAGTCACTTCTCTCTTGCTGCTTTCAAGATTCTGTCTTTTGCTTTTGACAGTTTGATTATGATGTGTCTAGGTATGGATCTCTGATTTTATACTACTTGGAGTTCATTTTGTTTCTTGGATGTGTTTTTTTAATGAAATTCAGGAATATTTCTGACATTACTTTTTCCAATATACTTTTGCTCTCCTCCCTTTCCTTTCCTTCTGGATCTTCTATTGTGTCTATGTTGGAAAGTTTGGTTGTATCCAACAGATCTCTGAGTCTCTGTTCATTTTTCTTCATTTTTTTCTTTCTGACTCTCAGATTCAATAATCTCAATCTATCTTCAAGTTCATGGATTATTTCTTCTATCTGCTCAATTCTGCTGTCAAGTTCTTCTAGCGAATTTTTCATTTGTAATTGTACTTTTCAACTTTATACTTTCTATTTAATTATTTTTTATAATTTCTATGTCCTTATTGATAATCCCTATGAGGTGAGACATCATTATACTTTTCTTTAGTTCTGTAGACTTGGGTTCCTTTATTTGAACATATTTAAAACTTGTCATATAAAGTTTTTGTGTAATAATTACAATGTCTGGACTTTCTCAGGGATAGTTCCTATTGACTGCCTTTTCCCACCCATATATGGCCCATGCTTTCTTATTTCCTTGTATGTCTCAATTTTTTTTTGAAAACTGAATATTTTAAATACTATAATGTGGCAATTCTGAAAATTAGATTATTTCTTAAGCCCAGGGTATGTTTTTGTTGAGATTTGTTTTTGTTATTCTTGCTTTTTGTTTAATGACTTTACTAAAGTAATTCTGTAAAGTTTGCATTTTTGTCATGTATGATCACTGAAGTCTCTGCTTGGTTAGCTTCATGGTCAGCTAATGATTAGACAGAGGTTTCCTAAAGTGCCTAAAACCAATAAGTCCCCCAGTCTTTATGCAGGGGCTCTGTGTTCATTTGGAGGCATTCAATGTTCAGCCAGACAATTTGAAACTTTGTCTAAGCCTTCATTTCCTGCTTATGGAGAGCCTCAAAGTCAGTCAGTAGTGAGAGCTTTGGGCCTTCTCAGGTCTTTTTTGAGCATACAGAGAACCCTGGGCATGTGTGCATGTATACAGCCCTGTGCATATGTATGGCCTTTTAGGTTCCTAGGAATTTGTCAGAGCTTGTCAAAGCCCCTGTGGGCTTTCCATTTCCCCACTTTTCATTTTAAGCTTTGTCAACCTTTATCGTTTGCCCTAACTGTTATCTACTTCATTAGGCAGCCATGGTGTTAAACAATTGCCATTTATTGTTTTCAACAAAAACCCAACAAAAACGCTGTTCACAATGAACAGGCTCTGAGTAAGGTAAAATAAAGACAAGCTTTGTGAGTGGAGTCTTCCAGGGAACCATCAGACAGGTCAAATCATGACAATTATATGAGGATAGGGCTTTGAAGGAGCTCTAACTCTATTTCATCCCTTCTAGTGACTGCCAGGCTCCTGATTTTCCACATAATTGTGGGATATCAGTTTTAAAGGCTACAGTAGAGCTGGAGAGAAGGGGATGGGCATAGAGCAAGTTAAAACACCACAGAGCTTGTTCGTACTATAATTTAGCTGTTTTTCTTCAATAAATACTCCCAGAGCAGCCTCCGACTCTCAGGCTCAAGTGATCCTCCCAGCTCAGCCTCCCAAGTAGCTGGGACTATAGATACCTTCCACCATGCCTAGCTAATTTTTTGGTGTGTGTAGAGATGGAGTCTTGCTATGTTACCCAAGCTGGTCTTGAACTCCTGGCCTCAAGTGATCCTCCTGCCTCAGCCTCCCAAAGTGCTGGGATTATAGGCATGAGCCACTGCACCTGGCCCTCATGGTTCTTAATATATATTACCTGCATATTTTCTGCCTCTGTCAACTGGTAAGTCCTAATAGTAATAATGCCCTATTAGCAACAAGCACATTTAATCCCCAGATCTTGGTATCTAAATACTCTTCCTTAGGAAAAGGAACCAGACTACTTGGAGAAATGGCAAAATAAAAAAAAAATTAGGCAGGTGCGGTAGTGCATATCTGTAGTCCCAGCTACTCAGGAGGCTGAGGCACAAGGGAGGATCACTTGAGCCTAGGAGTTTGAGGCTGTAGTGAGCTGTGATTGTGCCACTGCACTCCAGCCAGCATGACAAAGTGAGACTCTTGTCTCTAAAAAAATATCATTATGAGATATTATATATATCCACCAGAATAGTTAAAAAAATTTTTAAATGTTTACAATATCAACTGTTGGCAGGGATATTGAGCAAAAGGAATTCTGATACACTGCTATTGGAAATGTAATTTGATTTAACCACTTTGAAAAAATTTGGCATTATCTAGTAGATTTGAAGCTAATGCATTTTGTATGACCCAGAAATTCCACTTCTAGATATACACCCAACAGAAATGTGTGCATAAGTTCATCAAAAGACAAGTACAAGAATGTTCTTAGCAGCATTGTTTTAGTATCCCTTAAACTAAAATAACCCAAATATTAGTCAGCAGTAGAAAAAATAAACAATTTTAAGATATTCATACAATGGAATACTATTAATATACAGAAATAAAAATTAATAAACTAAAATTACATGCAACATCATGAATGGACCTTACAAACATTACATTATGGAAACAAACCAGGTACAAAATATCATATATTGTATGACTCCATGTATTTAAAGTTGAAAATGAGGTAAAACTAAACTATATTGTTTAGGGACTCATACCTAGGTGGCAGAACTATTAATATAAAGAAAAGCAAGGGCATTATTAACACAAAATTCAGGATATTAGCTACTTCTTGAGAGGGGAAAGATTGGAGTAATTAGCAAGGGACATATGGGAGGGATTCTTTTATTTTGTCCAATTTTTTACTATGGAAATGTTCACAGATACAGGAAAAATCAGAATAATAATACAATTAACGCTTATGTACCCTCCAGTTAGATGTAACAATTGCCAATATTTTGGAATTTTACTTTATATCTCTCCATCTACACATAATGCATTTTAAACAGCTTTATTGAGATATAATTTATATGTCATACAATTCACCCATTTATAGTGTACAATTCAATGATTTTTAGTATAGTCACAGATATGTGCAACCATCACCATATTCAATTTTAGAACATTTTCATCACCTCAAAAATAAACCCCACACTTTTAGCTATCAACTCCCTATCCCCCCATCCTCCCGGCTCTAAGTAAGCACCAACACATTAATACATTCTGTCTCTGTAGATTTGCCTATTCTGGACATTTCATGTAAGTAGAATCATAATATGTGGTTTTTATGACAGGCTTCTTTCACTTACCATAATATTTTCAAGGTTCATACATGTTGTAGCATGTATCAACATTTGTATTAGTCTACTCGGTCTTCCATAACAGAAACCACAGACTGGGTGGCTTAAACAACATAAATTTATGTTCTCTCAGTTCTGATGTCTGGAAGTCCAAGATCAAGGTGTCAGCAAGGTTACTTTTTGGTGAGGCCTCTCTCATTGAGTTATACATGGTCACCTTCTCACTGTGTCCTCACATGGACTTTCCTTTGTGTGCCTGCAGGGAGAGAAAGATCTCTGGTATCTCTTCCTCTTCCTATAAGGACACCAGTCCTATTGGATTAGGGCCCCACTCATACGACCTTATTTATCTTAATTATCTTCTTAAATGCTCTATTAGTCACATTGGGGGTTACGGCTTCAACATATGGATTTGGGGGGAGACAGTCCGTAACAGTACTTCATTCCTAGTTATATATGTATATATATATATATACACACACACACACACACACAAACACACACCATTTTGTTCATTCATCAGTTGATGGATATTTGGGTTGTTTCTGCCTTTTATCTATCATGAATAATACTGCTATAAACAGTCATGTACATTTTTGTGTGGACATGTGTATTCATTTTCCTCGGATATATATATACCTAGGAGTTGAATTGCTGGATCATGTGCTAACCCTATGTTTAACCAATAGAGAAACTGCCAGACTATTTTTCCAAAGCAGTTTCACCATCTTACATCTGGAGCAGAGTATATGAGGGGGGTTTAATTTTAATATGTCCTTGTTGACACTTGCTATTCTCTAACTTTTTATTATAGCCATCTTGGTATAAGTAGCATCTCACTGTAGTTTTGATTTGCATTTCCCTGGCCATCCATGATGTCGAGCATCTTTTTATGTGCATATTGGCTATTGGCTATTTGAATTTCTTCTTTGGAGAAATGTCTATTAAAATCATTTTCCAAATTTTTAATTGAGTTATTTCTGTTTGTATTATTGAGTGGTAAGTGTTCTTTATGTATTTTACATTCAAGTCCCTTATCAGATATATGATTTGCAAATATTTTTTCCCATTCTGTGGGTTGTCTTTTCCCTTTCTCTTTTTTTTTTTTTTTTTTTTTTTAGACAGAATGACTCTTTTGCCCGGGCTAGAGTGAGTGCCTTGGCGTCAGCCTAGCTCACAGCAACCTCAAACTCCTGGGCTCAAGTAATCCTTCTGCCTCAGCCTCCCGAGTAGCTGGGACTACAGGCATGCGCCACCATGCCCGGCTAATTTTTTTCTATATATTTTTAGTTGTCCAATTAATTTCTTTCTATTTTTAGTAGAGACGGGGTCTCGCTCTTGCTCGGGCTGGTCTTTGCTCAGGCTGGTCTCGAACTCCTGAGCTCAAACAATCCGCCCGCCTCGGCCTCCCAGAGTGCTGGGATTACTGGCGTGAGCCACCGCGCCCGGCCTCTTTTCCCTTTCTCGATTGTGTCCTTTGAAGCATGAAAGTTTTTAATTTTACGAAGTCCAATTTATCTATTTTTTCTCTTGCTGATTGTGATTTTGGTGTCTCATCTAAGAATCCATTGCCAAATCTGAGGTCGTGTAGATTTATCCCTCAGTTTTCTTCTGAGAATGTTACAGTTTTAGCTCTTACATCTAGGTCTTTGATACATTTTGACTTAATTTTTATATATGATGTGAGGTAAGGGCGCAACTTTATTCTTTTGCATGTGGCTATCCAATTGTCCTGGTACCATTTGTTGAAGAGACTATTCTTTCATAATTTCATGGTCTTGGAACCCTTATTGAAAATCAGTTGATCATAAAAGCATAGATTCTGGAGTCTCAATTCTATTCATTGATTTTTATGTCTATTCTTATGCCAGCCCCACATGATCTTGATAACTACTGCTTTGTAATAAAATTTAAAATCAGAAAGTATGAGTCATCCGATTTTTATCTTTTTCAAGATTGTTGTGGCTATTCTGGGTCCTCTATACTCCCATATGAATTTTAGGATCACCTTGTCAATTTCCATAAAGAAGCCATCTGGGATTCTGACAGGGATTGCCTTGAATCTGTAGACCAATTTAGAGAGTGTTGCCCTCTTAAAAATATTAAGTCTTCTGATCCATGAACATGGATGGATGTCTTTCTATTTACTTAAGCCTTTATTTCTTTCAACAATGTTTAATAGCTTTTAATTTACAAGTCTTGCGCTTCCTTGGTTAAATTTCATCCTAAGTATTTTATTCTTTTTGATGCTGTTGTAAATGGAATAATTTTCTTAATGTTCTTCTCAGATTGTTCATTGATAGTGTATAGAAATACAATCGATTTTTATCGATTTTATAATACAATCTTGTATGTTGTAAATTCGCTGAATTTGTTAGTTCTAACAGTTTTTTGTGGATTCTTCTGGATTTTCTGGATCCATGCAAAGTCATGTCATCTCTGAATAGATTGTTCCTTTCCAATCTGGATGCCATTTATTTTTTTCTCTTGCCTACTATGTTGAATAGAACAGGTGAGTATGAATATCCTTGTTTTCCTCTTGATTTTGAGGGGAAACCATCCAGTCTTTCACATTCAGGTACAATGTTAGCTGTGGCTTTTTTTTTTTTTTTTTGTATATGCCCTTCATCAAATTCAGCAAGTTTTTTCTATTCCTAATTTGCTGAGTGTTTTTTTTTAAATCATGAAAGTATGTCGGATTTTTTCAAATGCTTTTCTGCATCTATTGAGTTATCATGTGGCTCTTCTCTTTTAATCAGTTAATATGGTGTTTTATATTAATTGGTTTTCAGATGTTAAACCAAACTTGCATTTCTGGGATAAAATCCCACTTGGTCATGGTGCCAGATTCAGTTTGTTAGTATTTTGTTGAGGACTTTTTCATCTGTATTCATAAGGGATATTAGTCTTTAGTTTTCTTGTGATGCATTTGTCTGGTTGTGGTATCAGGGTGATACTAGTCTCATAGAATGAGTTGGGAAATATTTCCTTCTCTTAAGTGTATGGCAATACATTGTGAAAATCTGGTGTTAATTCTTTTTTAAATGTTTGGTAGAATTCACCAGGGAAGCTACCTGGTCTTAGGTTTTTCTTTGTAAGAATTTTTTTGATTACTAATTTATTGTCTTTACTTATTATAGGTCTATTCAGATTGTCTATTTCTTCTTGAGCCAGTTTCAGTAGTTTGTGTCTTTCTAGGAATTGATCCATTTTATCCACATTATTGAATTTATTACCATACAATTTGATCATAGTATTCCTTAATAATCATATATTTTTCTGTAAGATCAATAGTAATGTCCCCTCTTTAATTTATGATTCCAGTAATTTGACTCTTCTTTCTTTTTTTCTCTTGGTCAATCTAGCTAAAGATATATCAGTATTGTCGACCTTTTCAAAGAATCAGCGTCTGGTTTTATTGATTTCCTCTATTTTTTTACTCTCTATTTTATTAATTTCTACTCTAATCCTTATTTTTTCCTTCCTTCTGCTTGATTTGCGTTTAGCGTGTTCTTTTTTATAGCTTCCAAATTAGGAAGCTTAGGTTATTGATTTGAGATCTTTCTTCTTTTTTAATGTAGATGTTTGAAGCTGTAAATTCCTCTCAAGCACTACATTGGTTGGATCCCATAAGTTTCAGTATGTTGTGTCTTCTTTTTCATTCATCTCAAAATATTTTCTAATTTCTCTTGTGATTTATTCTTTGATTTATTGGTTATTTAGAAGTTGGTTGTTTAATTTTTACATATTTGTGAATTTCTGAATTTTTTTGTTACTGATTTCTAATTTCACTACATTGTGGTTACAGAATAAACTATGTATTTTTTCTATACTTTTAAATTTATTGAGACTTGGTTTATGGCCTAGCATATGGTCTATCCCAGGGAATGTTCTGTTTGCACTTGAGAAGAATGTATGTTTTGCTGTTGTGGGGTGGAGTTTTCTATAGATGTCTATTAGGTCTAGTTGGTTTGCATCATTATTCAGGTCTGCCATTTACTTGTTGATCTTCTGTGTAGTCGTTCTATCCATTATTGAAAGTGAAGCATTGAAGTCTCCATTATTATTGTTGATTTGTCTATTTCTCCCTTTAATTGTGTCAGTTTCCTTCATGTATTTTAATGTTAAGTGTGTTGTTAGGTACATACATATTTATAATTGTTATATCTTCCTGATAGATTGACACTTTTATCGTTGTAAAGTATCTCTCTTAATTTCTCATAATATTTTTTTTGTCTTAAAGTCCATTTTATCTTATATTGTTATAGCCACTCCAGCTTTCTTGTGGTTGCTGTTTGCATGATTATTGTTTTCTTTCCTTTTATTTTCAATCTATTTTTATCTTTGAATCTAAAATGTGTTCTAAAAGTAGACAGCATATATTGAATTTGTTTTTTAATCCATTCTTGCAACCTCTGCCTGTTGGTTGGATTAATGCATTCACATTGAATGTCATTTTTTATATAGCTGAATTTATGTATGCCATTTTTCTTTTTGTTTTCTATACATGTATCGTGTCTTTTTTATTTCTATATTCCTCCTTTTCTGTTCTTTTTTTGTAGTAAGTGAATTTTTAATATAGCATTTTAATATTTTTTTTTTTTGAGCCAGAGTCTCACTCTGTTGCCCGGGCTAGAGTGCCGTGGC